>NC_059206.1:20124659-20289659 GCF_020615455.1 Coregonus clupeaformis
ACCTAAAGAAGGCTACAACACCATCACCAAGCAGCTTGGTGAGAAGGTGACAACAGAACTGTCAATCTCCCTCGGCCTGGGGCTCCATGCAAGATCTCACCTCGTGGAGTTGCAATGATCATGAGAACGGTGAGGAATCAGCCCAGAACTACATGGGAGGATCTTGTCAATGATCTCAAGGCAGCTGGGACCATAGTCACCAAGATAACAATTGGTAACACACTACGCCGTGAAGGACTGAAATCCTGCAGCGCCCGCATGGTCCCACTGCTCAAGAAAGCACATACACAGGCCCGTCTGAAGTTTGCCAATGAACATCTGAATGATTCAGAGGAGAACTGGGTGAAAGTGTTGTGGTCAGATGAGACCAAAATCGAGCTCTTTGGCATCAACTCAACTCGGCGTGTTTGGAGGAGGAGGAATGCTGCCTATGACCCCAAGAACACCATCCCCACCGTCAGACATGGAGGTGGAAACATTATGCTTTGGGGATGTTTTTCTGCTAAGGGGACAGGACAACTTCACCGCATTAAAGGGACGATGGACGGGGCCATGTACCGTCAAATCTTGGGTGAGAACCTCCTTCCCTCAGCCAGGACATTGAAAATGGGTCGTGGATGGGTATTCCAGCATGACAATGACCCAAAACACACGGCCAAGGCAACAAAGGAGTGGCTCAAGAAGTAGCACGTTAAGGTCCTGGAGTGACCTAGCCAGTCTCCAGACCTTAATCCCATAGAAAATCTGTGGAGGGAGCTGAAGGTTCAAGTTGCCAAACGTCAGCCTCGAAACCTTAATGACTTGGAGAAGATCTGCAAAGAGGAGTGGGACAAAATCCCTCCTGAGATGTGTGCAAACCTGGTGGCCAACTACAAGAAACATCTGACCTCTGTGATTGCCAACAAGGGTTTTGCCACCAAGTACTAAGTCATGGTTTGCAGAGGGGTCAAATACTTATTTCCCTCATTAAAATGAAAATCAATTTATAACATTTTTGACATGCGTTTTTCTGGACTTTGTTGTTGTTATTCTGTCTCTCACTGTTCAAATAAACCTACCATAAAAATTATAGACTGATCATGTCTTTATCAGTGGGCAAACATAGAAAATCAGCAGGGGATCAAAAACTTTTTTCCCTTACTGTAGATACACACGGCGAGGCGTGGCTTAACGTGACAACGCCCCTGAGTAGGGTACAGCCGTAGGGTACTCCAGTTACTCCCATGTAATTAGCCTAACTTTAGTGTCATCTTAAGCAAACTACTGACACTTTTGTGTCATTTCAATAAACGTTTTCAGCAGCCTCACTTATTAACATACTTGGCTTTCACAACAACAAATTATTTTCATGATACTGTAACGACCCGGTATTGTGTTCTGTGTTCGTGGGTGTGTTATCGTTCTCATGGGTGCTAGCAGGGGTTAAATATGCCAGGACAGATGGAAAAGTTGGGGGGGTATGATGGGTAATCCCGCAGGGTTTTGGAATGCTTTAATAGGGGTTACGGTCTCATCTCTCTCTCTTCTGTTCGGGACCCTTAACTTGACATGTTATATTTGTGTACGTTCGAGGTTTAGCGGCGTGGGCTGTGGCCTGAACAATAGCTCATTCAGGAATAAACCTTTGTTCTGCCTGTACACCTGGTGCCCGTCTCTCTTTTACTTTATGACCCAGCTGGGTCATTACATTGGTGTCAGAAGTGCTTTCGAACGACGGGATAGATCGAGATTAGGCGAGTTAGCTGTTTCAGTATAGGCCGTGGTTAGCTTTAGCGTGACTCGCATCTACGGTCATGATGATCGGGGCGAGGCGGAAAATTAAGGAAGAGTCGGACAAAGTGTCCGTTGTGGGCTCAGGTGTACCCGGTCGGGAGGGTCAGGCGACGACGGCTGTAGAAGAGCTGGAGAGCCACATGGCAGAAGTTAAATTGTCAGTCAGCAAGATGGCAGAACGAGCGGGTTTTCCTTCAAACCGCTCGACCAGAACAGACGTCACGGCGACGGAGATATCGACGTCATCGCGTGCTGAAATGGCTGGGCCTCCTTATGTAAACACAGATGGCAGCGCCCTATTGCCATTAGCCACGGTAGCGGCTAAACTTCCAAAGTTCAATGGACAAGGTAAATGGGAAGTTTTTTTCACTCAATTCGAGTTGTTGGCTAGAGCCGGGAGGTGGTCTGACGAGACGAAAGGGTTACAGCTTGCCCTGAGCCTGGCAGAGGAGAAGTCGGAATGCCTGCTAACGCTAGCCCCGGATGAGAGGGGCGACTACGGTGCGCTAGTGGAGGCATTGGGGGGCCGTTTCGGCAGCGATGCACAGCCCAACATGCTGCGGATTGAACTGAGTAACAAAAAGAGACTTCAGGGGGAATCATTAAAGGCGTTGGCAAGTGGTATTCTGAGCCTGACCAGGTGGGCTTATGCAACTATGCCGATTGGGGTGCAAGACGAGCTGGCACGGGACAGTTTTATTAGAGCGCTCTTCCCCACCGAACTGGGTAAGCATGTTCAGATGTCGGACCCAGCATCTCTGCGGGCTGCAGTGGAGATAGCCAGGAAGAGGGAGCTGATCTGGGGTGAGGGAGTGAGAGTGGAGGTTGCCAGTCAACCAGAGGTGAGAGCAGCAGTGGCCGGGGTGCCGGGGGTCACCAAACCAGAGTGGGTCGATGAGTTGGGCGAGTTAGTCAAGACCGCTTCGCTTGTCATTGAGAGGGGCTCCAGACAACATCGCAGTTTCAGCTCAACTCCCATTGTCTGCTTACTTACTTACTTACTTTATTGTCCCCATGGGGAAATTTTGTTGCAGTGTCATGTACACATTTAAAGTGGCGTTAAATACAAAACAAGATTGACAATACAACTTTCAATAACAGTCACGCACCAATAAAAGTAAGAAATAAGAAATAAAACATTTAAAACATTTAAAACAAAGACTAGCCTGCTGGCCTTACGGGGTCAATGGGAACATTTGCCCGAGCTATTTAAGAGGGATATCACACCTGGCACAAATGATTGTCTCGTTCTATTTTTCCTGCTGAGGGGTGCCCTATACCTACGCCCAGAGGGGAGTAATTCAAAGTCCAGGTACAGGGGGTGACTTGGGTCTAAAATGATTTTGTGAGCCTTACGGAGGGCCCTGACCTTAAAGATCTCATCCAGGCCTGTCTGTTTGACTCCAAGTACCTTACTTGCTGTGGTAATAATCCTTCTCAACATGTTTCTCTGACTGACAGTGGCATTGCCAAACCAACAAACAATACAAAAAGTTAAAATACTCTCAATAAAGGATTTGTAAAACAGAGTCAATATAGTACAGTCTATATTAAAAGAACCCAACTTTTTTAGAAAGTACAGTCTCTGTTGGCTCTTTTTGTAGATCTGGTCTGTACATTTACTCCACTGAAGCTTACTGTCCAAAAAAGACACCCAGATATTTATATTCCTCTACAATCTCTATATTCTGGCCTCTGATAGATGTTGCAGAGGTAGGTGTTGTACGCTTCCTGAAGTCTATGCACATCTCTTTGGTCTTGTTAGTATTGAGGACCAAGTGTGATTCCTCACACCACTCTACAAAGTCATCTAGGACCGGGCCATGATGTTCCTCGTCATCATGCAACAGGCTGATCAAGGCAGTGTCATCAGCGAACTTAACGAGGTGTCTGTCAGTATGGGAACTAGTACAACTATTAGTGTACAAGATGTACAGAAGTGGGGACAAAACACATCCCTGAGGAGAGCCTGTGTTGGTATTGCGTATATCCGACACATGGGGACCTATTTTGACTCGCTGTGAGCGTTGGCTCAGGAAGTCCAACAGCCACAAAACCAGCCCCCATCTAAGGAAAAGTCCCGAATGAGTCTCTGTGCCAGAATGTAAGGCTGGATTGTGTTGAAGGCAGAAGAAAAGTCAACAAACAGAACCCTGACATGAGATTTGGCACCTTCTAGATGTCTATAGACCATGTTAAGGAGGGTAAGAATGGCATCATCAACTCCTCTGCTGGTCTGATAGGCAAACTGAAATGGGTCGAGGAGCTTCTGGGTGACACTGAGAATATGACTTTTCACAATTTTCTCAAGGCATTTCATAACTAAGGATGTCAAAGCGACAGGGCGATAGTCATTCAGCACAGAGGGATTTGATACTTTAGGAATTGGTATAATTATTGATTTTTTCCACAATACTGGAACGTGTTGCTGGTTGAGTGAAGATTGGAAAATGTCTGTAAAAACACCAGCCAGTTGTTCAGCACAGTGCTTTAACACATGCCCACTTATTTTGTCTGGGCCTGGGCTTTTGTATGTGTTACATCCCCTGAACAACTTTAGAACATCAGACTGTTGAACAACAACTCTCTCAAACATTTGTAATGATGCTTTCATTTGTTTTACCTCCGACACGAAGTTGTCTGATTCAAATCTTGAGAAGAAAACATTCAGTTCATTAGCCATGTTCTGGCCCTCATATCCCCCAAGGTCAGCACTGGTTTTTCCCCTGCCTATATGGGGGGCACTAGCCATGGATTTAATCCCTTGCCAGGCCACCCTTGCGTTTCCTGAGGAGAGGGTCCTCTCCACCCTTTGCTTGTATGCCTCCTTGTCCACCAGTATCTGTCTTTTTATCTCACGTTGTACATCTCTTAAAGCCTGTCTATCACCCCCAGCATAAACTGCCTTCTTCCTATCAAGTAGTGATTTTAGATGTTTTGATACCCAAGGCTTGTTGTTAGGGAAGATTTTACAGGTCTTAGTAGGCACAACTGACTCAACACAGAAGTTTACATAGTCTGAAATAACCTCTGTGAGTTCATCCAGATCAGAGCTGCTGTCCTCAAATACCTCCCACATTGTACAGTCAAAACACCCCTGGAGACAAGTGATACTGTTGTCATTCCAGATATGGACAGTTTTAACTGTGGGTTTCTCCCTCTCCAGGAGGCGACAGTAAATTGGCCTGAGGTAGACCACATTGTGGTCTGATGTCCCCAGAGGAGGTCTGGTGGTGGCAGAGAACGCCTTTGGTATTGTCCCGTAGCACAAATCAAGAGTCCTATTTTTCCTAGTGTGACATTTCACATACTGATGGTATGTGCGCAAGACTTTGTGCAAGGTACAGTTGTTAAAATCCCCTAAAATAAATTTGGGTGCGTCGGGGAGATGGATTCCAGTTTCTGTGACAGATTATAAATAATCTCTGATGCCTTTGTTATATTAGCTTTTGGTTGAATGTACACAACGGTAACAAACAATTGGGGGAACTCACGGGGCAGATAGTAAGGTCGCAGTGACACAGAAAGCAGTTCAATGTCGGGGGTACAGAGTCGCTCTCTTACCAGGATCGATTTACACCACTGGTCCCTGACAAGCAGGCAGACGCCCCGCCCGTGAAGTTTCCCTGTGACTGTCAGATCGCGGTCCGCTCTGACCAGGGTGAAGCCGGCCGGCTCCACTTCTCTGTCCGGGACTCTGTCATCCAGCCAAGTCTCAGTAAATGCCAGCAAACAGGCCTCCCGATATTCGTGTTGGAAGCGCAGATTCGCTGACAACTCATCCGCTTTCCCCCTCAGTGACTGGGCATTAATCAGCAAGGTGGTGGGTAAGGGAAGTTTGTTCTTAATTTTTTTAAGTCGTTGTCTGATTCCCCGCGTTTTCCACGTTTGCATTTGGGTTTGTAATCCACTCGCAGACAATCAGGTATTAGATGGGCCATTGGGATATCCATCGCGTTCAGTATTTGAGTTGCATTGTAGTAAAAACTCCCTGCTGTATTGGATTCCGCTGCCAGCAGCGTTTTCATTATTTAGTCCGTTCGTAGCGGGTATGTACACGATCAACAAGATCAGTCCAACACCCCACCACTGGAAATCCATGGTTGGCAGAATGTTTGTAAACTAAGTGTACAAATTAAAAACATAAAATAACGCCACTAAGTGTACAAATTAAAAACATAAGATTAAAAACATAAGATAACGCCACACCAAACGTCACACACACTGCAGGTCGCAACAGGGTTGTGGCCAGCCGGGAGTGTGGCAGATTCTCCCGTCACCAGGGAAATGACAGCGGGTTCTCGCGCACGGGGCAGCGTGGGCCCACCCCTCCGCCCCCGAACCCACAGTAAGCAGAAGAGGTACCCAGCAGCGCAGGCAAGAGGGTGGGGACCTGCTTCCCCAGGGTGTAGCTGCCACCGTGTTTCCTAGTCCGGTAGTTGTGGTGGGACGTACCACCATTGGGGACTTCTGCAATGTCATCGTCAAGGTAGAGGGGGTGGAATGTTTGGCCCTGGTCGACACGGGCTCTACAGTAACCCTGGTGAGACCAGACATACCACCTGTTGGGGTGCGGTGGAGCCGACCCTTGTCCAGCTACGGACTGTCACGGGAGAGCTAGCCCCCATGTTAGGGAAGTGTTGGTTGTCTGTGACTGTGGGGGGGACTGTGGGGTGTCCGGTGTGGGTAGCAGCGGTACAGGACCCCTGTATACTGGGAATGGACTTTTTGAAAAACTGTGGGGCTCAGTTGGACTTAGCTTCGGGCACTTTGAGGCTGTCGGGGGGGCCCACAGTGGGAATGTCGCCTTCGGGAGGGCCAGCAGGGGGCAGGGCTGTCCCTCCGTCTTACTCCAAGCTTGCCGAAACTCCACTGGTCGTCCCAGCTGCTCCCTTGGTCGTTGTGCCATCCCAGCAGCTGTCTCCGGCGGCAACGACCTTCACTCCCCATAATGGTGCAAGCACAGGCAGCCCAGTAGCCCAAAACACACTGGCTCCTTCACCCCATCAGCCCGACGGGGGGAAGGAGGAAGTTATCGACGCTGTTGAGGCTGTGTGGCTGAAAAACTGTCAAGGTCTGGATGAGAGACAACAGAGACAGTTAAAGCAGCTGCTGTTTGACTTTAAAGATAGCTTCGCTTGGGGGGAAGATGAGGTAGGGCAAACGCACCTGGTTCAGCACGACATCGACACTGGGGACAACCAACCCATTAAAATTCGGCCCCGTCGCATTCCCCTTGCCAAGAGGGAAGCAGCAGCCACAGCTATTGCTGACATGTTGCGGGCTGATTTCATTGAGCCGTCAGATAGCCCATGGTCCACGCCGGTCGTCATGGTGCCTAAGAAAGGGGGTAAACTTAGGTTTTGTGCAGACTACAGGGGCCTAAATTCTGTCACCACTAAAGACTCTTACCCCATACCGAGGATCGATGAGTCGCTAGACCACATCAGAGGGTCCTCGTGGTTCTCTTCCCTTGATCTGCGCAGTGGCTACTGGCAGGTGCCCCTCTTGCCTGGGGCACGTGAAAAAACTGCCTTCTCCACGGATAGGGGCCATTGGCAGTTCAAGGTGCTGTGCTTCGGGCTTTGTAATGCTCCTGCCACATTTGAGAGGCTCATGGACAGAGTGCTGGCGGGGGTTCCGAGAGACGAGTGTGTCGTGTACCTAGACGACATATTGGTGCACGGCACATCGTTTGAGGGGGCACTGGGGGCACTTAGGCGAGTGCTGGAGAGGATCTCGGGGGCGGGGCTAAAATTACACCCGGAAAAGTGCCATTTCATGAAAAGGGAGGTGGCGTTCCTGGGTCATCAGCTGGGTGGTGAGGGCATCGGCACGATGCCAGACAAAATGGAGGCTGTGAGGGGGTGTCCAGTTCCAAGGGGGAAAAAAGAGGTTAAGAGCTTCCTGGGTCTGGCATCCTACTATCGTAGGTTTGTGAAAGGGTTTGCGGGGATAGCAGCTCCTTTGAACCACCTTCTCAAGAAGGACACTGTTTTTCAGTGGACCGAAGAGCACCAGCGGGCGTTTGAGGCCCTCAAACGTGCCCTGGTGGAGGCCCCTGTCCTGTCCTCACCGACCCGAACCGTCCGTTTATCCTGGACACCGACGCAAGCAATGAGGGCTTGGGGGCTGTACTGGCTCAGCGTGGTTCTGACGGGGAGCACGTAGTAGCTTATTACAGCAGAACTTTTGACAAGGCTGAAAAACGCTACTGCGTGACAAGGAGAGAGCTTTTGGCTGTCGTGGCAGCAGTACGCCATTTCAAGTACTACCTGGGGGGCCTGCCATTTGTGGTGCGGACGGATCACTCCGCCCTGCAGTGGCTTCTCTCCTTCAAGGAGCCAGAGGGTCAGATCGCCCGCTGGTTGGAGGAGCTGCAACCCTACGACTTCCAGGTGGAGCACAGGGCCGGCCTTCGCCACAGCAATGCAGACGCCTTGTCCCGCCGCCCGTGTGCTGAGGACGGCTGTGGGTACTGCGCCAAACGGGTGGAGTGAGAGAGGGAACTGTGCATGGAGGAGGGAGTCACCGCCACGGTGAGTCAGCTGAGGGTGACAGAGTGCCGGGAGCTTGAGGCTGTGGACGTCGGGGAGTGGAGGCGTCGCCAGGAGGAGGACGCAGAGCTGCGTCCTGTGCTGGGGTGGGTGGAAGAGAGAAGACGACCGCCGTGGGGGGAAGTAGCCCCTCTATCACCAGTCACCAAAGGACTGTGGGCTAAATTCTCAGTCCTTAGAGTGGCTGAGGGAGTGCTCCAGAGGGGGTGGAAAAAGCCAGCTACTGGAGAAAATACGTGGCAGGTAGTGGTACCCAAAAGGCTGCAAGGGAGCGTGTTACAGCAGCTTCACGGGGGAGTAGGCGCAGGGCATTTTGAGGTCTCCAAAACGTTAAAGCGCGTACGTAAAGGCTTCTATTTGGCCAGGCACAGGAGGGATGTGGAGGACTTTTGCAGGCAGTGCGACGAGTGTGCTGCTAAGAAAGGACCTCCAGGTCAGTCACACGCCCTCCTACAACAATTCCCAGTAGGGGAGCCCATGGAGAGACTGGGGGTAGACATAGTTGGACCGTTTCCAACCACAGACAGCGGTAACAGGTGGATTCTAACTGCTATGGACTACTTCACCAAGTGGCCAGAGGCTTACGCTCTCCCAGACCAGGAGGCAGAAACAGTAGCTGATGCATTGGTAGGGGGAATAATCAGTCGGTGTGGGGTGCCACAGTCTATACACAGCGACCAGGGGAGAAACTTTGAGTCACGGGTGTTCTCAGAGTTGTGTAGACGGTTAGGCGTGGAGAAGACGCGCACTACTCCGCTTCACCCCCAGAGTGATGGGCTGGTGGAAAGATTTAACAGAACATTAGCACAACAGCTGGCTATCGTTACCTCAAAACACCAGAGAGATTGGGACACCCACTTACCGTTTATTCTTATGGTATGTAGGTCGGCTGTTCAAGAATCGACTGCGTGCTCCCCAGCTCTACTAATGTTAGGTTGTGAGTTGCACACCCCAGCCGAACTGACGTTTGGCCACCCTCCTGATAACGACGACGGGGTTTTGCCTGGCCCGAACTATGTTCGTCGTCTGCAGAACCGGTTAGAAGCGGCTCACACCTTCGCAAGAGAGCAACTCGAGAATGCAGGAATGCGCCAAAAGCGCCACTATGACTCACGCGCTAGGGGGAGGCACTTTGGAGCGGGAGAATGCGTGTGGCTTCACAACCCCACGCGCAAGAAGGGGCGGTGCCCAAAGCTGGACAGTGCCTGGGTGGGGCCGTGCCTGGTGATAGAGAGAGTGGGGGAGGTGACATACCGGGTGGAGGTTCCCCCACGGAGCAGGAAGGTGGTGGTCCACCGGGACCGATTGGGGCCCTACAAAGGGAGGAAAACGGAAGGGAATGGAAGTGAGGACTCTGATGTGAGCACACGGGGACAGTCTAGCGAGGAGACTCTAGCGCAACCTGAGCCTGGGATGGGGGCTGCCTCTTCGGAGGGCGCTGGAAATGACATTGGGGCATATGAGTGTTCTGGGGGTCCACCAGTGAGAGTCAAGGGGAGGCACAAGAGACTGATGCGACCTCCGGGTCGTTTTAAGGATTTTGTTTTGTAACCCTAGGGGCTAGGGTTTAGAAAGGGGGCTATGTAACGACCCGGTATTGTGTTCTGTGTTCGTGGGTGTGTTATCGTTCTCATGGGTGCTAGCAGGGGTTAAATATGCCAGGACAGATGGAAAGGTTGGGGGGGTATGATGGGTAATCCCGCGGGGTTTTGGAATGCTTAAATAGGGGTTACGGTCTCATCTCTCTCTCTCTTCTGTTCGGGACCCTTAACTTGACATGTTATATTTGTGTACGTTCGAGGTTTAGCGGCGTGGGCTGTGGCCTGAACAATAGCCCATTCAGGAATAAACCTGTGTTCTGCCTGTACACCTGGTGCCCGTCTCTCTTTTACTTTATGACCCAGCTGGGTCATTACAATACTTATTCTGCCACTCTAATTTGTTACCCAACCTGCTAACACTGACAGTAAAGCTAGTAAAGCTGTCGCATTTTACATTTGTCACTGTTTGTTTACAGCTAGCTTTTTCACCGGTTACAGAGCTGACGTTAGCTGGCTGGTTAGTAAGCGAAGTTAATCTCGATCTACAGTAATTTGCTTGTCTTAGATATGTCACGTAACTACTTCCAGTATTTGCCTGCCCTTGAATGGTCTAGGTATTTAGATGATTATTTTTGGCTTTCTTATATATCCTTTTAACTTGCCGGAGTCCAGATGGGGAGTCAACCGTACCAAATGGCCCAAAGTAGCCTATGGCGATATCTACACCTATTTGATGGAATCTCTAGGTTTGCATAAATATCCAAATGCATAATAATATTATAGATGTTATTTGGATTGATACTGCTCACTAGTCCTTACTACAAGCTGACTACAGCAAGCTTTACGCAATACACATAGCTTGTTAGATACAAACAAGTGTTAGCGACTTACCAGTGATGAACCGCTTCGAACACTGGATGTATCGAATAACCGGAGCCCACAGCTTTCCATCATCATCACGGCGTAATATAGGCTGAAATCATGTGGTTCGTCTAACCTGGTCCTTCTTCTTCTTTTCTTCTATGATATCATGGCGGTCCGCAAACAAACATTTAAATTGCATGCCGCCACCTACTGTGCTGGAATGTACGATCAATCATGTTCTGCCCAATTCTGTACCACCATGAAAATACAATTCAAAACCAAATTAATCCTTAACTTCTACCACACCCTCCCCCCAAAAAATTCCCCTCCACAACCCCATTAAACTTTAACTAAAGTATATCATGCTGAAACACTCCACCCTTAGGATTGTTCAGCATGTCAACAACCATTTCAACAGTAACATCTGTTACCCCCAATATCATTTTTACCGTTTCCACAATAACCATCAACCTGGCATTTCTGCTTTCCACAACCCGAGTCTTATTGATAACCTTTCCAATAAAAGCTATGAAGTCAACTTTATTAATTATCAAAGTGCACATTCATGAGCACAAGATTTCTCAACAGGCCTCGAAACCATGCCAGGACCATCAGAAGCACCAGCCCCGACAGTAGGTCCACTTACTACAGGTACATCCATGTAAGCTCCATCAGTCCGCACTGTAGTTCTACCAATCTGTTTTACGGCCTCTGCATATGATACATCATGACTGATTTTTTTATTTCTTTTATTTCACCTTTATTTAACCAGGTAAGGCAGTTGAGATCAAGTTCTCATTTACAACTGTGACCTGGCCAAGATAAAGCAAAGCAGTGCGATTAAAACAACAACAACACAGAGTTACATATGGAATAAACAAAATGTACAGTCAATAACACAATAGAAAATCTATATACAGTGTGTGCAAATGTAGTAAGTTATGGAGGTAAGGCAATAAATAGGCCATAGTGCAAAATAATTACAATTTAGTATTAACACTGGAGTGATAGATGTGCAGAAGATGATGTGCAAATAGAAATACTGGGGTGCAAATTAGCAAAATATATAACAATGTAAATTACAATATGGGGATGAGGTAGTTGGGTGGGCTAATTTCAGATGGGCTGTGTACAGGTGCAGTGATCGGCAAGCTGCTCTGACAACTGATGCTTAAAATTAGTGAGGGAGATAAGTGTCTCCAGCTTCAGACATTTTTGCAGTTCGTTCCAGTCATTTGCAGCAGAGAACTGGAAGGAATGGCGACGACTAGTGAGATATACCTGCTGGAATGCATACTACGGGTGGGTGTTGCTCTGGTGACCAATGAGCTAAGATAAGGCAGGGATTTGCCTAGAAGTGATTTATAGATGACCTGGAGCCATTGGGTTTGGCGACTAATATGTAGTGAGGGCCAGCCAACGAGAGTGTACAGGTCACAATGATGGGCCTGTACACTGGGGCTTTGGTGACAAAACGGATGGCACTGTGATAGACCACATCCAATTTGCTGAGTAGAGTGTTGGAAGCTATTTTGTAAATGACATCGCCGAAGTCAAGGATCGGTAGGATAGTCAGTTGTACAAGGGCATGTTTAGCAGCATGAGTGAAGGAGGCTTTGTTGCGAAATAGGAAGCCGATTCTAGATTTTACTCTGGATTGGAGATGCTTAATGTGAGTCTGGAAGGAGAGTTTACGGTCTAACCAGACACCTAGGTATTTGTAGTTGTCCACATATTCTAAGTCAGACCCGCCGAGAGTAGTGATTCTAGTCGGGTGGGCGGGTGCAAGCAGCGTTTGATTGAAGAGCATGCATTTAGTTTTTCTAGCGTTTAAGAGCAGTTGGAGGCCACGGAAGTAGTGTTGTATGGCATTGAAGCTTGTTTGGAGGTTTGTTAACACAGTGTCCAATGGGGCACTGTATACAAAATGGTGTCGTCTGCGTAGAGGTGGATCTGAGAGTCACCAGCAGCAAGAGCGACATCATTGATATACACCAAGAATAGAGTCAGCCTGAGAATTGAACCCTGTGGCACCCCCATAGAGACTGCCAGAGGTCCAGACAACAGGCCCTCCGATTTGACACATTGAGCTCTATCTGAGAAGTAGTTGGTGAACTAGGCAAGGCAGACATTTGAGAAACCAAGGCTATTTAGTCTGCCAATAAGAATGCGGTGATTGACAGAGTCAAAAGCCTTGGCCAGGTCAATGAAGACGGCTGCACAGTACTGTCTTTTATCGATCGCGGTTATTATATCGTTTAGGACCTTGAGCATGGCTGAGGTGCACCCATGACCAGCTCGGAAACCAGATTGCATAGCGGAGAAGGTACGGTGGGATTTGAAATGGTCGGTGATCTGTTTGTTAACTTGGATTTCAAATACTTTCGAAAGGCAGGGCAGGATGGATATATGTTTGTAACAGTTTGGATCTAGAGTGTCACCCCCTTTGAAGAGGGGGATGACCGCGGCAGCTTTCCAATCTCTGGGGATCTCAGACGATACGAAAGAGAGGTTGAACAGGCTAGTAATAGGGGTTGCGACAATTTCGGTGGCTAATTTTAGAAAGAAAGGGTCCAGATTGTCTAGCCCAGCTGTTTTGTAGGGGTCCTATATCTCTGATCCTCTCTAGCCTCTCTCTGTACCTGGCATCCACCAAATGCTGCACTGTGTTCTCCCCCACAATTACAGCACTTAACCTTCATATTGCTTCCACATTCACCTTAATCATGTGCCCCTCCACACTTGGCACATCTTTTCTTTCCTTTACACTGAGCAGCTACATGTCCCATTCTTTGGCATTTAAAACACTGCCGTGCATATGGGACAAATTCTCTAATATTGAAACTAAGGAATCCTATCATCTGTGGACATAGATATTGGGACCCTAGTGATGACTCCCCTCAATCTAGCATAAGCACCAGGGACATGGCTTTTAATCTTATTGCCATTAAGCTTTTCCATTTTCAGAATTGTCTCTTGCTG
The DNA here is from genome assembly GCF_020615455.1 of Coregonus clupeaformis. Taxonomy (NCBI): domain Eukaryota; kingdom Metazoa; phylum Chordata; class Actinopteri; order Salmoniformes; family Salmonidae; genus Coregonus; species Coregonus clupeaformis. Next base: position 20,138,377 of record NC_059206.1, read on the forward strand.
TGCCTGGCTACCACACAATATTAACAATCTACCATTTCCAATGAACCGAGCTAATTTCACTTCACCTACCTCTTTCTCTATGGCATTAGTTAGTTGGATAGGTTGTAAGTGAGGTCCTGTGGTCTCATCAAACACTATCACCACTTTACACTCCAACACATCATTACTCTTGCTTCCCACCTTGGCCCTCTTTATGCTTTCTTTACTAGATGCTCCACTGCTTTCTGTATCATGATCCCTCTTCTTCCTATGTCTTTCCACTACTGACCATTCCGGTCAACCTGGTCCTTGGGCAGTTGATAAAACTTAATTTGGTGTTCTTTTCTCCTGCTCTTGTTCAAACAAAACGTTACACAACAGCTTTTCGCCATCTTAAAAGTAGGGTTAGTTGAAGAAAGTCAGTTGGAATCGGCTCTTTGGCTGATAATCATGACGTACATTCCATGCGATAATCTGTTCATGCAAATAATTTGACGTTTAGAGAGTGTTTTTAGGTAATTTGTTGATTAAGACGACATGGAAGTATGTTATAAAATGACCTGAGAAGATCTGGGTCAACTACCACCCTGCTTCGTTCTAGTATATTTTCTCCTCCCAGAATGTAATTGAGTATCTGCCCCGAGATTTCCGTTCTGGGTTTCAGAGATAACATATTTTATGAGGTCGTAGTCAGGTTGTATACTGGTTGTATAAGGACATTTTGCTAACATCTGTGTAGCAACCAGATAACCAAAATATGATATCTTTCCCAAGACATATTGAAAGCGAAAAATGTGTCTATACCTGGTTGTACTGGACCAGTTGGTTGTAATCTGGTTATATGATGTCTTCTCAGACAGAATTAAGACATCACATGCCAAATTTTGCCCACTGGCTTTGTGTATGAATGTACTGTGTGTGCTTACGTATGTGCATTTGCGTGTGTGGTGGAGTCTGGGGATTGGAAACGGGAAGCTGGGGGTTGTTTCAAGGGGCCAGTGTGCAGCAGTTTTTGAGGAAAAATAAATGTCACGGCTGGCTGGCTACAGTTTCCTGGGTGCTGGCTGTGGCCGCCTGGCTCTTAATTTAGCGTGGCTGATCAGAGCCTGAGTGACAGTGTGGGGAGGGCAGGAGCTGTAGGAGGTTCAGAGGGTAAGGAGATTTCTGGGCCTGGGTCATTACGCCCCATTGAAGGTTTATGGTGCTGCTCCTCCCTGTGTGTGCAATGCTGGACAGGATTAGAGACAGACGGCTTTAGAGACACACTCCCACACTCCTCCTCTCATTCTCCTCTGGTAGCTCACTCTCTCTTCTGCTTTACCTCTGCACATCTCCTGCTGTCCTTTTGTAATTCTCTCCTTCTAGTTGTCTTCTTCTTCAGACAGGCAGCAGACTCTTTTCTGTTTTCTTTGGTTCTCTTCTCTTCTCTCCTCTTCTCTCCTGTTCTCTCCAGTTCTTTTCTCTTCTTTACTCTTCTCCTGTCAGTCGAACCTCAAATGTCTTTTTAGATTATTATATTGCTGTGTGTGTTATTATCTGGCTTGTTTTCACTCTTGATTTTTGTATGAAAGACTTTATTCACATGTTTTAATGCAGGCATTATGATAACAAACAGCTCCAAGATGCCAATTATCCCTATTTCATGTAAATAGGGGATAGTATCCATATACTGTGCTTTCGGAAAGTATTCAGACCCCTTGACTTTTTCTACTTTGTTACGTTACAGCCTTATTATAAAATGTTTTTCCTCATCAATCTACACACAATACCCCATAACAAAACAAAAACAGGTTTTTAGATTTTTTTTTGCAAATGTATCCCATTCTTCATCTTATGCTCTGTCAGGATGGATGGGGAGTGTCGCTGCACAGCTATTTTCAGGTCTCTCTAGAGATGTTAGATATGGTTCAAGTCCGGGCTCTGGCTGGTCCACTCAAGGACATTCAGAGACTTGTCCCGAAGCCACTCCTGCGTTAGCTTGCCTGTGTGCTTAGAGTCGTTGTCCTGTTGGAAGGTCAACCTTCTGAGGTCCTGAGCGCTCTGGAGCAGGTTTTTATCAAGGATCTCTCTGTACTTTGATCCGTTCATCTTTCCCTCGATAATGACTAGTCTCCCAGTCACTGCCGCTGAAAAACATCCCCACAGCATGATGCTGCCACCACCATGCTTCAACGTAGGGATGGTGCCAGGTTTCCTCCAGACGTGACGCTTGGCATTCAGGCCAAAGAGTTCAATCTTGATTTCATCAGACCAGAAAATATTGTTTCTCATGGTCTGAGAGTCTTTAGGTGCCTTTTGGCAAACTCCAAGCGGGCTGTTATGTGCCTTTTACTGAGGAATGGCTTCCGTCTGGCCACTCTACCATAAAGGCCTTATTGGTGGATTGCTGCAGAGATGGTTGTCCTTCTGGAAGGTTCTCCCATCTCCACAGAGGAACTCTGGAGCTCTGTCATAGTGACCTCCCTGACCAAGGCCCTTCTCCCCCAATTGCTCAGTTTGGCCGGGCGGCCAGCTCTAGGAAGCGTCTTGGTGGTTCCAAACTTCTTCCATTTAAGAATGGTGGAGGCCATAGTGTTCCTGGGGACCTTCAATATTGCAGACATTTTTTGGAACCCTTCCCCAGATCTGTGCCTTGACACAATCCTGTCTCGGAGCTCTACGGACAATTCCTTCGACCTCATGGCTTGGTTTTTGCTCTGACATGCATTGTCAACTGTGGGACATTATATAGACAGGTGTGTGCCTTTCCAAATAATGTCCAATGCCAAGAGTGTGCTAAGCTGTCATCAAGGCAAAGGGTGGCTATTTGAAGAATCTCAAATATAAAATATATGTTGATTTGTTTAACACTTTTCTGCTTACCACATGATTCCATATGTGTTATTTCATAGTTTTGATGTCTTCACTATTATTCTACAATTTAGAAAATAGTAAAAATAAAGAAAAAATGTTGACCAATAGTGTATGTATGTTGAATATTAACACACCACATTCCCCAATTGCATCACCTCATAGCCCCAAGCTAAATCCTTCTCCATATTGCTCAGGGGCTGTAAGCGCTTCGGTGATCTCTGAACTCTACCTGTAACCTTTGCCCTCTCCTCCCCTGCAGTTACTTTGAGCTGGAGAGCAGTGGGCTGAGGGAGGAGATCCGCTACCACTACCGCTACAAAGGCAAGCCTCGCTCAGAGTCCTTCCCCTACCGACTAGCCGATGGCCAGTGGCACAAGATAGCCCTCTCCATCAGCGCTACACACCTATTACTGCATGTCGACTGCAACAGGTAAAAGACACACACAGGCGTAAACATATGTACGCGCATGCACGCACACCTATTGGGTAACATACAATCTAGCCCACTCCATTAGTGCTACAAGTACATTCCATGCTACCTACAAGTACAAGCAATAATACAGACTGAAAGTCAGGCAATGGAAGCATCAGCTTCAACCTCAGCGGTGAAGAGGTGTTTCTATAACTGACAACACTCATGTCACCTTTAGCCTAAAATGGCTTCTTTGCTCGCAAGATGTTACCAGAGGTGAAACCGCTGATACTGCTTTGAACTAACACTGTAGGAACAGGTGGATGCACACACATGTACACATGTACACTAAGCACTCGTGCACATGCAGTAGGTTACACACACACGCACACATACATATACACACACAAGCACCACAGCTTCCACCACACACACAAACAAACACACACACACACACACACACACACGGGCATGTTGAGAGGCTGTGATATTTCCAGCTGTCTCCCATTGCCATGTTCCCTTTGAGCATTCAGCGAGTGTCACAAGTGTCCCCGACTGTGTGCTCATCAAGGTAAATATTTGTTAACACCTATTGTTGTTCTGGTGACAGGCTGCAGACAGTATGGGATAAGAGAGGCAAGCTGTAGACTGTAGGGATATGTATTTGTGTCACATCTACACATACACATACTTATGTACACACATACGCACACAGAGAGACACGCGCACACACACACACACAGAGAGTCTCATTAACGTTTTCACCCGTTAGTTCCAAATATCTCTAACGGTCGCCGCAGCGTGAGTTGTTTTATGCACGTGATGTCAGAATGCACTCACTGCTCCAAAATGTGATTGTTACGCAACAGGACAGTTAACACGCACTGCCTGCTAATTACCTATAGGCTATGTTTCAACTTGTCATTTTCAAATAACTTTTTAACAAGTTGTATTTTCTAACAATAGTTTGAATTGAGGTGTGTTCCGTCTCCTCATTAATTCATATAGAAGTAGCCAATTTCAATGTTGCGGACAATTTATGTTTGAGGCTTTACTGAGCAGGACAAACTTCCCTCTTCCACATTTTTTCCGCACATGAAGTATGCAGACATTTGCGCAGTCTTGCATGAACTGGCACATTTTCTGGCTGGCGCTCGCATTGTTACATTGTTGTTTTCCTTACAAATAATAACTTTGGACATGTGTGCGTTCCTATCAAAGTAAGTGCCTTATTTTCCGTATATCGTGTTGTCATTTCTACTGTAGCTGTCACACCCTGGCTCCGGGGACTCTTATATGTTGAGCCAGGGTGTGGATTTTCTATGTTTTGTTTTCTATGTTTTTGTTTCTAGATCGTGTTGATATATGTTGGCCAGGGTGGTTCCCAATCAGAGACAGCTGTAGCTTGTTGTCTCTGATTGGGGACAATACTTAGGCAGCCTGTTTTGCACTAGTTATTTGTGGGATCTTGTTCCATTTGGTTTGGTGTGTATAACCTAGGACTTCACGTATCGTTTGTTGTTTTGTTTCGTGTGCAGTACGGTAAATAAAATGTACGCTTATCGCGCTGCGCCTTGGTCCGAGTCTTCCTGTAACGATCGTGACAGTAGCATACAGTACAGTGGCTTGCAAAAGTATTCATCACCCTTGGTGTTTTTCCAATTTTTTGCATTTGTTGTAATTTTAATGGATTTTTATTTTGATTTCATGTAATGGACATACATAAAATGGTCCAAATTAGTGAAGTGAAAAGTGGTGCGTGCATATGTATTCACCCCCTTTGCTATGAAGCCTCTAAATAAGATCTGGTGCAACCAATTACCTTCAGAAGTCACATAATTAGTTAAATAAAGTCCACCTGTGTGTAATCTAAGTGTCACATGATCTCAGTATATATACACCTGTTCTGAAAGGCCCCAGAGTCTGCAACACCACTAAGCAAGGGGCACCACCAAGCAAGCGGCACAATGAAGACCAAGGAGCTCTCTAAACAGGGCAGGGACAAAGTTGTGGAGAAGTACAGATCAGGGTTGGGTTATACAAAAATATCCGAAACGTTGTACATCCCACGGAGCACCACTAAATCCATTATTAAGAAATGGAAAGAATATGGCACTACAACAAACCTGCCAAGAGAGGGCATCTGTGGTATGACTTAAAGATTGCTGTACACCAGCGGAACCCATCCAACTTGAAGGAGCTGGAGCAGTTTTGCCTTGAAGAATGGGCAGAAATCCCAGTGGCTAGATGTGCCAAGCTTATAGAGACATACCCCAAGAGACTTGCAGCTGTAATTGCTGCAAAAGGTGGCTCTACAAAGTATTGACTTTGGGGGGGATGAATAGTTATGCACACTCAAGTTTTCAGTTTTTTTGTCTTATTCCTTGTTTGTTTCACAATAGAAAATATTTTGCATCTTCAAAGTGGTAGGCATGTTGTGTAAATCAAATGATACAAACCCCCCAAAAATCTATTTTAATTCCAGGTTGTAAGGCAACAAAATAGGAAAAATGCCAAGGGGGGGTGAATACTTTCGCAAGCCACTGTATGTATGAGCATAATGTATTTACAGTTTTATTCACTTTTTCAAGTACAGGTGACAAATAATGCATTCCAAGTATTGCATAGATTGAAATGGACACCAATGATGTGTGTAAAACACTTTTTTGGTATTTTGTTGTACTGATTATAATGAGCTTATGCTAAGCTATTTGCCAGCTATGTGTGGCGCTATGTTTGTTGACATTATACAATGCATTCTGGGTGTCACAGAAATGTCTGTCAGACCAAAGATGAGGTGAAGGAATGGTTCACTTATCTTTTGAGTAAACTTCCGGAAGTGAATTAAGGGAAGTGAATGACCGTAGATGACACACCCCCTTCAACATGCATACTGCAAACAGACCAAACTCATCTTGTCTCCTTTTATTATCTTCAGTTGACGCGAAAAAAACAAACATGACTGCGCACACAAACTACCCATCGTCGGATTACTTTTGATTTCTAGAAAGTGTTTTACTCAATTATTTCGATCAATGTTGAGCTCACCCGTGATGTGATGAATTATAAATAACAATTGCTATTAGCTCATTCATATTGTGGTTTCTCTCAGCCGAGATTTATCTAAATATGACCACTTGTGTTATGTCAATCTTTCCTCAGTTAGCGCTAGGACTAATTTTCCGGTTTGGATGATTGTGTATGCTGTCGCTATTTCTGTGAATGTCTGAACATTGCATCCAAAAATAAACTGGTCACATTCAGGACATAACTTTGTAAGGACTGTGTTTTTAGCAAAATGTTTCTTTGAAAAAAACGGTGTGGCAAGCTCAAATGCTGACTGTTGCGTCAATCGAAACTGGACGTTCTAAATAAGCATTCTAATCCCACTGGTTTGAGTGTACGGTGCAGGGACCACTGTAGAATGATCACACCCGTTTGTTGGTTTGTGTGAAAAGGTTAAAGCTACAAAACTGCCATTGTTCAACTTTAGCATGTGATAACAATGTAACAGAACAGATGAACCAGAATGACTACTTAGCCACGCCTACAGTATTATGATCTAACCCGCTGGGTCATATCTCAATAAACCAGCATCAATGCCTGCAACCCAGCAGTTGGGTCATCCAAACAACCCAGCATTTTTTTTGAGTTTACTGTTGCTCAAACATTTCAGTTTTGGTTCAATTGATGTAATGTTGCATCATGAATGTTGTCTTTAAAAAAAACAAATAATTTCAATGTTATGAAACTGCCAGTATTTTAACCCTTTTTTAATATAATATTTGAGATTTTCTACAGAAAGAGAGGGAAATATTGGTTTCTTAAATAACAGAACAAAAAAATTAATATAAATTATCTGTTTAAGATGACAGATTTTCTTTTTAATAATGGAAAGTAACCATTTAAATTATCCGTAAAATAGAAAAATGGTAATTAAACTGTAGTTCTATTAATGTCATTTAAAGGGGAACTCCACTCAAACTATGTTTTGTTATTTTTTTCGTTAGTCCACCAAATTTTTCATTAGTCCACCAAATGTTTTTCATGTCAGCAGTCAGCGGCCACATAATCAGGATGATACAAAATGCATCAAATGCATCAAATGTTGCAAAACGCATCATCATGATGATTTAGCCGGTGACACTTTGCTTCTTGAAAGTCCAATATCTTGACTGGTGACATGCAAAACATTTTGGGACTGTATCAACAGTTAACTAATGAGAAAAATACAAAAATATAGTTTTTGAGTGGAGTTCCCCTTTAATGTTTAAACATTTATAGAAACATTTAAGTTTCTGTGTCACGGATCCCCCCGGTACTGCTGCTCATTCCATTCACCAGTTCCGGAGGTCTACGTCACCAACTTTCTAGGCGTCACTGACATGGATCATTACCACCAAACCCGGACTGTCTTCTCTCATAACGCACACCTGGTTCCCATTCCCCCTGATTAGTATGTGTATATATGTTCCCCATTGTCCTTGTAGATTATTGTCCCATGTCCGTTGGTCTCGTGAGTGCCGTGTATTGTGCTCTTGTTGTTTACGGGTCTCGTCCCGTGTATTGTGTAGAGATTACACCTCGCTCTTTGTTTGGGTTACATCCTTTTTATATATATATATATATATATATATGTATATATATATATATATATATATATGTGTGTGTTTGTGTTGGGTGGAGTAATAAAACCCCTAATACGTATTCCTGAGCCTGTCTTCCTGTAATTATACAACATGACATTATGATATACAGTGGGGAAAAAAAGTATTTAGTCAGCCACCAATTGTGCAAGTTCTCCCACTTAAAAAGATGAGAGAGGCCTGTAATTTTCATCATAGGTACACGTCAACTATGACAGACAAATTTAGATTTTTTTTTCTCCAGAAGATCACATTGTAGGATTTTTTATGAATTTATTTGCAAATTATGGTGGAAAATAAGTATTTGGTCACCTACAAACAAGCAAGATTTCTGGCTCTCACAGACCTGTATGTCACGAGTTACAAAGCCAGAACCCAGAAGCAGACCAGGACAAGGTAAGTTGAAACGAAGGTGAGTGTTTATTTACAAAGTCAAGAGTGATGCTGAATAATCCAGGGAACAGAGCGGGCGGCGTTGATTAGTTGTTGGGGGTGCAGTGGTTGATCCAATCATGGCTCGGCAGCCGCCGACCACCAGGCAGAGGTTGGATGAAGGCTCCGGACGAGTGATGTTCATGGCTAACGATCCGGCAGGGAATGGATGTTAGGCCAGAGCCTAAGAAGGGTGATGATCAGGACCAGGTGTGCAGATTGCTGATGGGATGCAGGTGCGGAAATCAAGAGAGCTCCCCCGGGAGCGTTCCAGAACCCTCGGGAAACTGGAGATCCCGAGCAGAAAAACTAGTCCACAGACAGGACCCGACTCAGACTGCCGGGATCGTTACAGTACCCCCCTCCGACGAACGCCACCGGGCGGACTCCCGGAGCGCCAGGATGGAGGCGGTAGAAGTCACGGATGAGGTCAGCATCTAGGATCTGTCGCCGCGGAATCCAACTCCTCTCTTCAGGACCATACCCCTCCCAGTCCACGAGATACTGGAAACCCCGGCCCCGCCGTCTGGAATCCATGATGCGTCGCACCGTGTAGGCAGGACCACCTCCGATCATCCGAGGAGGAGGAGGAGGAGGCGGAGGAGGCAACAGAGGACTGAGGAAAACAGGTTTGAGGCAGGAGACATGAAAGGTGGGATGAACTCTGAGCGTCCTCGGGAGTTTGAGTCGAACTGCCACCGGATTGATCACCTTCTCCACCACAAACGGACCAATGAACTTCGGTAACAACTTCCTAGACTCAGTCCGTAAAGGAAGATCCCGTGTGGCCAACCAGACCCTATCTCCGATGGTGTAGGTGGGAGCGGGGATCCGGCGACGATTCGCCTGGAGCTGATACCGGTCCGAAACTCTAAGGAGTGCCTTTCTGGCCCGATGCCAGGTCCGGTGGCAACGACGAATATGGGCCTGAACAGAAGGCACTGAGAGCTCCTTCTCCTGAGAAGGGAACAAGGGAGGTTGGTAGCCATACAGGCACTGGAAGGGAGACATCCCAGTGGCAGATGTAGGGAGAGTATTGTGGGCATACTCAACCCAAGGCAACTGAGAGACCCAGGAGGTGGGGTTGGAAGAGGCCAGGCAGCGTAGCGTGGATTCCATCTTCTGGTTGGCTCTCTCCGCCTGACCATTAGATTGGGGGTGAAAACCAGATGTGAGACTGACTGTAGCTCCAATGGCCAAACAGAAGGACTTCCAGACAGCAGAGGTAAACTGAGGGCCACGGTCGGAAACGATATCACTGGGCAACCCGTGGACCCTGAAAACCTCCCTAACCAGGATCTCGGACGTCTCCGAGGCAGAGGGAAGCTTGGCAATTGGCACAAAGTGGGCGAACTTGCTGAATCTGTCCACGATAGTCAGAACGACCGTGTTCCCCTCAGAAGCGGGCAACCCAGTGACAAAGTCCAGGGCCAGATGCGACCATGGTCGCCGGGGAATAGGAAGGGGGTGAAGTAGTCCAGAGCTGGGCCGATTGGTACCCTTATTCTGCGCACACACTGGACAGGCAGCAACATAACCCCGAGTATCCTCGGCCATGGCAGGCCACCAAAAACGTCTGCGAAGAAACGCCATCGTCCGAGCCACGCCAGGGTGACAAGCCATCTTGCTGGCGTGGGACCATTTGAGGACCGCAGGACGAACCGACTCAGGCACAAACAACCGACCGGGTGGACCGTTACCGGGACCGGGCTGCGTCCGAAGAGCCGCCATCACCTCCTCCTCAATCTTCCACCTAACAGCTCCCACGACGCAGTTCCGGGGGAGAATTGTCTCGGTCTTGGACCCACTCTCCTCCGTCTTGGAGAACATCCGAGACAAGGCGTCCCGCCTTGCCGTTCTTAGATCCAGGTCGGAACGTCAGGGAAAAAATTGAATCGTCCGAAAAACAACGACCACCTGGCCTGGACGGGAGTTGAGACGTCTAGCCGATTGCACGTAAGCAAGATTCTTGTGGTCAGTCCAGACAATAAACGGTTGCTCCGCCTCCAACCAGTGGCGCCACTCCTCCAAGGCAAGTTTCACCGCGAGAAGCTCCCGGTTACCCACATCGTAATTCCTCTCCGCAGGCGAAAGGCGACGAGAGTAGTAGGCGCAGGGATGGAGTTTACTGTCCGTGGAGCATCGCTGCGACAGGATGGCGCCAACTCCCACATCAGACGCGTCCACTTCAACGACGAACTGACGGGCCGTGTCCGGTTGAGAGAGAATCGGTGCGTTGGTGAATCGCCTCTTCAAATCCAGAAACGCTCGATCCGCCTCCGGATTCCACTTGAAGCTCCTGATACTGGAAGTCAAGGCAGTTAACGGAGCGGCCACACGGCTGTAATCCCGGATGAATCTGCGGTAGAAATTCGCAAACCCCAAAAATCTCTGGAGCTGCAATCTCGTACCGGGCTGGGACCATTCCAGAACCGCTCTAACCTTCTCCTGGTCCATCCTAATCTCTCCCTTGGAGATGATGTACCCGAGAAAGGATGTCGTGTGGGCGTGAAACTCGCACTTCTCGGCCTTCACGAACAGGCGATTCTCCAACAATCGCTGCAGAACCTGCCGGACATGCTGGACGTGGTCGGAAGGTTCCTTCGAGAAGATCAGAATGTCATCCAGGTAAACAAACACAAAGAGACCGATCATATCTCTCAGGACGTCGTTCACCATACTCTGGAATACCGCTGGAGCATTGGTCAGTCCAAACGGCATCACCTGATACTCAAGTGACCCATCGGTGTATTGAAACCCGTCAACCACTCGTCTCCCTCTCTGATCCGGACCATGTGATACGCATTGCGTAGGTCTAACTTGGTGAACACCGTAGCACCCTGTAAGGAGTCGAAGGCAGAACTCATCAAGGGCAGGGGATACTTGTTCTTGACCGTGATGTCATTCAACCCCCGATAATCAATACACGGTCGAAGAGAGCCATCCTTCTTACCCACAAAGAAGAATCCTGCCCCCAGGGGTGATGACGAGGGACGAACGAGACCAGCAGCTAGGGACTCCTTGATGTAGGTCTCCAAAGCCTCACGTTCAGGGCGGGAGATACTGTATAACCTTCCCTTGGGGTAGACAGCTCCAGGGAACAGGTTGATGGCACAATCATATGGTCGGTGGGGAGGGAGTGACAGAGCCTTCTGCTTACTGAACACTTCCCCCAAATCGTGATATGTCTCGGGAACCAGGGACAAATCTGGGGGTTTAGCCTCAATCACCTGACTGGGAACCGAATGGGGACAGGCAGTCTTGAGACAGTTAGCATGACAATCAAGGCTCCAACTCGTTACCTTGCCCGTCACCCAATCGAACGTGGGATTGTGTTCCTTCAGCCAGGGGTATCCAAGGACCAGAGGAACATGGGAAGACGGCAGAATGAAGAATGAAATCATCTCCGAATGATTCCCCGACAACAGCATCTTAACCGGTTCAGTCCTCATCGTGATACGTGCCAGACTACTGCCGTTCAGAGTGGTCGCTTCAATGGCTTCCGGCAATTGCTCCTTGGAAAGCCCCAGCTGTTCCACCAACTCGGCATCAAGAAAGCTTCCATCGGCACCTGAATCGATAAAAGCGTTAATCGCTAAGCTCTGATTCCTGTTCACAAGGGTAGCCGGGAAACGGGGTCTGACAGAGGTACTGAGAGGTTGAAACTGGCTCGCTAAAAGTCCTCCCAACTTTAGCGAGCCGGGCAGTTTGACGACCGCCGGGAACAAGTGGAGATGTAATGTCCCGAGCTACCACAGTAGAGGCAGCAGTTGGTCTTACGTCTATGTTGACGCTCCTCCTTGGTTAACCCGTGCCGCCCCACTTGCATGGGTTCAGAATCGGGAGAGAGGACCTCTCCACTAATCCTTTGTGGTGGAGAATGATCGACGTGTTCTGGTCCACCACCCGACCCGACTGGGAACTGAGAAGCTGATCGATTGGACGGACCCCATTGCTTCTCCCTCCTTCGCTCTCGGACTCGATTATCCACCCGAATAGACAAGGCTACCAAGCTGTCCAGGTCACTAGGCTCCGGATAGGAGATCAACTCATCCTTGAGCTGCTCCGACAGACCCTGGTAAAAGGCCGCTTGCAGAGACTCCTCATTCCACCCACTCTCCACAGCCAACGTCTTGAACTCGATCACGAAGTCGGCCACGCTGCGCAGTTCCTTGGCGAAGCGAAAACAGGCGCCTAGCTGCGTCCCTCCCTCGGACGGAATGGTCGAAGAGCTTCCTCATCTCGGTCGTGAACCCTGGTATGAAGCCATGCAGGGATCCTGTCGTTCCCAAACGGCTGAAGCCCACTCCAGCGCTCGACCACGCAGCAACTCAATCACAAAGGCTATCCTAGCCTTGTCTGTGGCATAAGAGTAGGGCTGTAGATCGAACACTAATCCACACTGCATAAGGAAGGAACGGCATCTTCCCAGCTCCCCCTCATATTTATCCGGCGTCGGAACCTTGGGCTCACGGAAGGACACAGCTCCAGAAGCGGCAGGCGAGATGGGTGAAACCGGTAGTGGATCCTCCACCGGAAACTTGCGTTGGTTCTGGACCTCCGTCAGACCGGTAGAAAGGTTCCGAACTGACAACGCGATCTCCTGTAGTACCGTGCTATGATGGCCCAACATCTTCTCCTGATGGGTAATGGCATGGCGAACAGAGTCCAGGTCCGCTGGGTTCATTACTGGCCGGATCGTTCTGTCACGAGTTACAAAGCCAGAACCCAGAAGCAGACCAGGACAAGGTAAGTTGAAACGAAGGTGAGTGTTTATTTACAAAGTCAAGAGTGATGCTGAATAATCCAGGGAACAGAGCGGGCGGCGTTGATTAGTTGTTGGGGGTGCAGTGGTTGATCCAATCATGGCTCGGCAGCCGCCGACCACCAGGCAGAGGTTGGATGAAGGCTCCGGACGAGTGATGTTCATGGCTAACGATCCGGCAGGGAATGGATGTTAGGCCAGAGCCTAAGAAGGGTGATGATCAGGACCAGGTGTGCAGATTGCTGATGGGATGCAGGTGCGGAAATCAAGAGAGCTCCCCGGAGCGTTCCAGAACCCTCGGGAAACTGGAGATCCCGAGCAGAAAAACTAGTCCACAGACAGGACCCGACTCAGACTGCCGGGATCGTTACACTGTAACTTCTTCTTTAAGAGGCTCCTCTGTCCTCCACTCGTTACCTGTATTAATGGCACCTGTTTGAACTTGTTATCAGTATAAAAGACACCTGTCCACAACCTCAAACAGTCACACTCCAAACTCCACTATGGCCAAGACCAAAGAGCTGTCAAAGGACACCAGAAACAAAATTGTAGACCTGCACCAGGCTGGGAAGACTGAATCTGCAATAGGTAAGCAGCTTGGTTTGAAGAAATCAACTGTGGGAGCAATTATTAGGAAATGGAAGACATACAAGACCACTGATAATCTCCCTCGATCTGGGGCTCCACGCAAGAGCTCACCCCGTGGGGTCAAAATGATCACAAGAACGGTGAGCAAAAATCCCAGAACCACACGGGGGGACCTAGTGAATGACCTGCAGAGAGCTGGGACCAAAGTAACAAAGCCTACTGTCAGTAACACACTACGCCGCCAGGGACTCAAATCCTGCAGTGCCAGACATGTCCCCCTGCTTAAGCCAGTACATGTCCAGGCCTGTCTGAAGTTTGCTAGAGTGCATGTGGATGATCCAGAAGAGGATTGGGAGAATGTCATATGGTCAGATGAAACCAAAATAGAACTTTTTGGTAAAAACTCAACTCGTCGTGTTTGGATGACAAAGAATGCTGAGTTGCATCCAAAGAACACCATACCTACTGTGAAGCATGGGGGTGGAAACATCATGATTTGGGGCTGTTTTTCTGCAAAGGGACCAGGACGACTGATCCGTGTAAAGGAAAGAATGAATGGGGCCATGTATCATGAGATTTTGAGTGAAAACCTCCTTCCATCAGCAAGGGCATTGAAGATGAAACGTGGCTGGGTCTTTCAGCATGACAATGATCCCAAACACACCGCCCGGGCAACGAAGGAGTGGCTTCGTAAGAAGCATTTCAAGGTCCTGGAGTGGCCTAGCCAGTCTCCAGATCTCAACCCCATAGAAAATCTTTGGAGGGAGTTGAAAGTCCATGTTGCCCAGCGACAGCCCCAAAACATCACTGCTCTAGAGGAGATCTGCATGGAGGAATGGGCCAAAATATCAGCTACAGTGTGTGAAAACCTTGTGAAGACTTACAGAAAACGTTTGACCTGTGTCATTGCCAACAAAGGGTATATAACAAAGTATTGACAAACTTTTGTTATGACCAAATACTTATTTTCCACCATAATTTACAAATAAATTCATTAAAAATCCTACAATGTGATTTTCTGGATTTTTTTTTCTCATTTTGTCTGTCATAGTTGACGTGTACCTATGATGAAAATTACAGGCCTCTCTCATCTTTTTAAGTGGGAGAACTTGCACAATTGGTGGCTGACTAAATACTTTTTTCCCCACTGTATTTACAATATTGGCTTGTTAATTTACATCTGAAACCCCCTACTTTAATTGAAAATGTCTGTATTTTGAAAAGGCAATCCTATGAATTTACTGTGTAATACCGTAAATGCTGTATACATAGATTTACCCCAAAATTTAGGGCAGGGTTACCCTGATTTTTTCTAAAACTGCAGGAAATGAGCTCCAAGTGATTTTATTGTAAAAAATATTTTATCAAGTATTCTCACGTATAATAGAGAGACACGTGATCATATACAAATGTAAGCAACGTTTGAAATTATTATATTTTATTCAAACATTATTTCTGTTTGGGCTTTTTGCAGTCAATTTTCAGTCTACAAAAATTTGTAATTATAAACTTGTTGCTTCGAGCCCTGAATGGTGATTGGCTGACAGCCCTGGTATATCAGACCTTATTGCTTTATTATGTTCCTGCCACCGACCATCCGCTCAAGAAAAAATCGGCCCGCGGCTGAATCTAGTTGATGATCCTTAATTTAGGGTGTATTTTTACAAATTGTCAAGTTGATTTACAGCTTAAAACACCTATTTTAATCAGAAATTACTGTATTTTGATTGTATATTCCCATAAAATTACTGTTGAAAACTGTAAATTTACAATAATGTAGTTATTTTATTTAAAGTTAACTTAATGTCTTTTGACTCTGATTTGCACCTAAAAGTACATTTACGTATGTAAAATTAGAATGATTTCCCTTAAAAAATAGAAAAAATCCATAATTTGTTATAATTGAAATAAACCATTATTTTACAGGATTTTTTTAAAAATGAGATAATATTACTGTAATTTTACAAGCATTTGTTTATTATTTAGAAAAAAATGAAATTACTGTAAAATTTTACTATGCATTTTCTGTAGAATTACATTTGTTTTTTACATTGCAAGTTGCTGGCTTACTTACATATAGATTGCTGTATGACTATGCCCAGATTAATTTTTTAATGAGAGGACCATAACAGTAATTAGTAATATGATGCATAGTGCAAGAAAGATACAAATCTAATCTTTCTTGTACATTTTTGTATTTATTGCTGAGATGTACTTACTTTTGACGACACAAGCTCAAGTACATAGTACAAATATTATGAAAATACGAAAATATAAAATATCATTTATGATAAACTTCATATGGGGATAATCTACATATATTTGCAATCAACTTTACAAATTACATCCTATAAGATTTCAGCTGCCTTATTACTGTAATAATTCATCATATAACTAGTGGGTATGGAAAAGTAGCCTTATTTTTAGGGCACGGCTTTCGTTCATTCGTCTCTCCCTCCCCTCCTGAATCCCACAGAGAGTTTGCTAGCAACTCTACAAACTCGTTATGTAATCTCAGCTTTCATCTCCTATAAAAGTTGGCCGTCTGTGATGAACAGAAATTGGTTTCGATTCACATCTGCAAATAATGTTTGAGTTTTTATTTATTGAATTTGATATAGAACCAGTTGTGGGACTACTTCTTATCGATGCGGGATACTTTCAGCTGTCCAATGCTACACGGCATATGAGGCTGTGACGTACCCTTCCGCAACAAATTGACAGACAGTAGGACCAGTGAATGAAAGTGTAGGTGGGACTCACAGGAGACTGCTGAGGGGAGAACGGCTCATACTAAACCATGTGTTTGATGTATTTGTTACCATTCCACCCATTCCACCCAAGTCAATACCACGAGCCCGTTTTCCCTAATTAAGGTGTCACCAACCTCCTGTGGTGGGACTTCACAGCCTCCAATGGCTGTGGATATGTAACCTGATACCCCAGAGTCTTCGAAGCTAACTCAATTGAAGCTGGAAAGCGGCGCTATCAGCCAAAACAGAGGCTGATTTATAAGCAAATTACCGTGATAAAGTCCCAAAACCGGCTAGGAGCCTATGCAAATTCCAATGTTGGGATAGTTAACACTTTGTTACAATATGTAAACATTTACATTTTTAGTCATTTAGCAGACACTCTTATCCAGAGCGACTTACAGTTAGTGAGTGCATACATTTTTCATACTGTTCATAATGTTCATAATGTTATGACTATTATATTAAAATATGTAATGTGCAAAAATATTCAAGGGAAATTGACATTTGCAGTGTACAAACTTAAAATGGAACTGACAGCATCTTAACTACTTTGCTGATAGGAAACAAACAGACAATCTTAATAACAGTATAAAATATAGAATTCCCAGTTTAAGCTACAATACCAACATTATATGACTTGGTTGCAATTTCAATTTAATCCTCCAGAAACGACAGAACAAATAATGCAACAAATATTGTGGTTAAATTTAAATATACTAATTGACAAAAAACCTTTATTTTTTGACAGAATGTTTAAAAAAGGTATAATCTTCGTAAATGATATCATCGGTAGGACTGGTGGAGTTATGTCGCACATGCAACTGACAAAAACATATGGAAATGTCTGCTCTACCCAAAATTACAACCAAATAATTGCAGCCTTACCGCAAAAGTGGAAGAGGAAAGTGGAAGGGGGAGAAAGTAAGGAACTTGTCTGTCGGCCTTGCATTAAAGAACATAATTGGTTAAGGAAAACTGTGATAAATAATAAAGTATATCAGTTTCACTTAAAGACCAAAGGATTGACAGCCGTCCCATATAGATTGCAAAATAGTTGGGAAGAGATCTTTGACGTACCGATCCCATGGCATAGTGTTTATGAACTGACACGCAAAACGACACCGGATTCAAAAATTAGAATCTTTCAATTTAAATTATTATATAAAATTCTTGCTACCAATAGAATGTTATTTATATGGGGGATACAATCTTCCCAGCTCTGCAGATTTTGCTGTGAAGAGACAGAATCATTAGATCATTTGTTTTGGTTCTGTCCATTTGTAGCTTGTTTTTGGACACAGGTCCAGGAATGGCTAAAGGATTGCAATATTTACCTGGAACTAACCTTGCAGATAGCATTACTGGGTGATCTGAAAAGTCATAGTCAATCAATCAATAATATAATAATACTTTTAGCAAAAATGTTTATTTTTAATTCACAATCTGTAGAAGCAATGAGAATAGAAAGGTTCAGAATTTTTGTAAAACATCACAGTACGGTTGAAATATATATGGCAAATAGAAATCCTATATGGATGGTGTTAAGAGATAGATGGGAGGTATTGAATAGAGTTGAAGGATGGGACTAATAACAAATAACAACAAATTATAACAAAGATAGCTAATAATGTAAGCATACTGTGTCCATAATAAGTATATATGTTGTATGTTGGGAGCTTTTGGGAAAGAGCACAGTTAGAAAGATATGGCATATAGAAGCAAACCGGATGGACATCATGAAAATGATCGGAGAGGTTGAGAGTAGAAGAAGTTCAGGAGCAATAAAAATAAAAATATAAAAACATATATATAATAGAATTATTGTAAAATTAACTCTGTCCATAAGGTGTAGATAGTAAGTATAGACCGGAAGTAGAGGCCTGGGCATTGTTGTTCACTAATTTACTCCAAGTAGGGAAAGGATGGTGGGGTTGAAAAGTAATAAAGGGGAGTATATATATATATATATATATATATATATATATATATAAAAAAAAATGGGGGATTGGAAGTGATGCAGACAATTACATTGATAGAAGATACAATCTATCTGCAATATTAAGCTGATCCATTCCCCCCCCCAAAAAAAAATAAAAATAAAACATATTTAAAAAATAATAACAAAATAAACATTATATGACTTTTTTTAAATTGTTTTTTTTTTACACAAAACTCCATGACGTAGAATAAGGTTATTACGGCTCAGGAAAAGACCCAGATGCAGACAGTTCGAATAACGGATGTTTATTATATAAACAGAGGGCAGGCAAAGGAAAGGTCAAGGGCAGGCAGAGGTCGGTAGCCCAGGGCAGAGTCCGTAAGGTACAGAGCAGCAGGCAGGCTCAGGGTCGGGGCAGGCAGAGGTCAGTAATCCAGGGCAGTGTGAAACGCTACAGAACGGAGGCAGGCTCAGGGTTAGGGCAGGAAGAAGATAAAAACCGGGAAAACTAGAAAACAGGGCTCAAGAAAACAGGAGTACGAAAAACATACTGGTAGGCTTGACGAGACAAGACAAACTGGCAACAGACAAACAGAGAACACAGGTATAAAAGCACAGGGGATAATGGGGAAGATGGGCGACACCTGGAGGGGGTTGGAGACAAGAACAAAGACTTGTGAAACAAAGGTATTGTTGGCAGAATAGATGGATGCAATTCAACACATGATTAATATAGCTAATTCACCAATACATTTGGTGGTCCAACAAATATCAGGTTGTAAATCACAGATGGCTAGGTACAGTGAGGGAAAAAAGTAGTTGATCTGTCACGATCGTCCTGAGAAGAAGTGGACCAATGCGCAGCGTGATAAGTGAACATACTTTTTTTATTAATTCACCACGAAACAAAACAACAAACGATACGAAACGTGAAGTCCTTGGTTACAATACAAACCATACGGAACAAGATCCCACAAATGACAATGCCCAAACGGCTGCCTAAGTATGGTACCCAATCAGAGACAACAAGCAACAGCTGATTCACGTTGCCTCTGATTGAGAACCACCCCGGCCAACATAGAAACACAAGCACTAGAACTTAACCACAGAACACAAACACATAGAAACTACACACCCTGGCTCAACATATAAGAGTCCCAGAGCCAGGGCGTGACATGATCCCCTGCTGATTTTCTATGTTTGCCCATTGACATAGACATGATCAGTCTATAATTTTAATGGTAGGTTTATTTGAACAGTGAGAAATCCAGAAAAACACATATGTCAAAAATGTTATGAATTGATTTGCATTTTAATGAGGGAAATAAGTATTTGACCCCTCTGCAAAACATGACTTAGTACTTGATGGCAAAACCCTTGTTGGCAATCACAGAGGTCAGATGTTTCTTGTAGTTGGCCACCAGGTTTGCACACATCTCTGGAGGGATTTTGTCCCACTCCTCTTTGCAGATCTTCTCCAAGTCATTAAGGTTTCAAGGCTGATGTTTGGCAACTCGAACGTTCAGCTTCCTCCACAGATTTTCTATGGGATTAAGGTCTGGAGACTGGCTAGGCCACTCCAGGACCTTAATGTGCTTCTTCTTGAACCACTCTTTTGTTGCCTTGGCCGTGTGTTTTGGGTCATTGTCATGCTGGAATATCCATCCACGAGCCATTTTCAATACCCTGGCTGAGGGAAGGAGGTTCTCACCCAAGATTTGACGGTACATGGCCCTGTCCATCGTCCCTTTGATGCGGTGAAGTTGTCCTGTCCCCTTAGCAGAAAAACACCATCAAAGCATAATGTTTCCACCTCCATGTTTGACGGTGGGGATGGTGTTCTTGGGGTCATAGGCAGCATTCCTCCTCCTCCAAACACGGCGAGTTGAGTTGATGCAAAGAGCTCGATTTTGGTCTCATCTGACCACAACACTTTCACCCAGTTCTCCTCTGAATCATTCAGATGTTCATTGGCAAACTTCAGACGGGCCTGTATATGTGCTTTCTTGAGCAGGGGGACCTTGCGGGTGCTGCAGTATTTCAGTCCTTCACGGTGTAGTGTGTTACCAATTGTTTTCTTGGTGACTATGGTCCCAGCTGCCTTGAGATCATTGACAAGATCCTCCCGTGTAGTTCTGGGCTGATTTCTCACCCTTCTCATGATCATTGCAACTCCACGAGGTGAGATCTTGCATGGAGCTCCAGGCCGAGGGATATTGACAGTTGTTTCTTCCATTTGCGAATAATCGCACCAACTGTTGTTACCTTCTCACCAAGCTGCTTGGCGATGGTCTTGTAGCCCATTCCAGCCTTGTGTATTTCTACAATCTTGTCCCTGACATCCTTGGAGAGCTCTTTGGTCTTGGCCATGGTGGAGAGTTTGGAATCTGATTTATTGATTGCTTCTGTGGACAGGTGTCTTTTATACAGGTAACAAGCTGAGATTAGGAGCACTCCACTCAGCTCGTTACCTGTATAAAAGACACCTGGGAGCCAGAAATCTTTCTGATTGAGAAGGGGTCAAATACTTATTTCCCTCATTAAAATGCAAATCAATTTATAACATTCTTAACATGCATTTTTCTGTATTTTTTTGTTGTTATTCTGTCTCTCACTGTTCAAATAAACATACCTTTAAAATTATAGACTGATCATTTCTTTGTCAGTGGGCAAACATACAAAATCAGCAGGGGATCAAAAACTTTTTTCCCTCACTGTACATTGTTTGCAGCCTCCAGCACTTCGGGATGCATTGTTTCAATTACTCAATATTTTGGACAAAAAAAGGACAAATGTCAGTCATAACTTGGGAATAGGCTAGCTTATCTATTTATGTAGCTATTTATTTAGCAAACTAAAAACACAGAGCCTAACCAAGGCAGCAGCTATTCTTCCTGGGGTCCAGCAACATTAAGGCAGTTATATACACAATTAAAAACATTATATTACATTTCACAACCGATTTCACAACTCATTAAGTCCGTGCCCTCAGGCCACTACTCTACTAACACATATCTACAACACAAAATCCATGTGTATTTGTGTGTACACTGAGTATACAAAACATGAAGAACACCTGCTCTTTCCATGACATAGACTGACCAGGTGAATCGAGGTGAAAGCAATTGATGTCATTTGTTAAATCCACTTCAATCAGTATAGCTGAAGTAGAGGAGACAGGTTAAAGAAGAATTTGTAAGCCTTGAGACAATTAAGACATGGATTGTGTATGTGTGCCATTCAGAGGTTGAATGGGCAAGAGAAAAGGTTTAAGTGCCTTTGAACGGGGTATGGTAGTAGGTGCCAGGCGCTGCACTGGTTTGTGTCAAGAACTGTAACGCTGCTGTGTTTTTCACGCTCAACAGTTTCCCGTGTGTATCAAAAATGGTCCACCACTCAAAGGACATCCAGCCAACTTGACACAACTGTGGGAAGCATTTGAGTCATCATGGGCCAGCATCCCTGTGGAATGTTTTAAAATTTGATTTTAATACATGCATGAGTTACTTGATGTGGAATAGAGTTCCATGTAGTCATGGCTCTATGTACTACTTTGCGCCTCCCATAATCTGTTCTGGACTGCCTTTATTATTAAGTGTTTCCTCTCATTGGTGTAGTCATGGCCCTGCCTCCTATGTGTGTATGTCATAGGACCTTTTCTTCTCAAGAGTGTGCAAAGCTGTCATCAAGGCAAAGGGTGGCTATTTGAAGAATCTCAAATATAAAATATATTTTGATTTGTTTAACACTTTTTTGGTTACTACATGATTCCATATGTGTTATTTCATAGTGTTGATGTCTTCACTATTATTCTACAATGTAGAAAATAGTAAAAATAAAGAAAAACGCTTGAATGAGTAGGTGTTCTAAAACATTTGACCGGTGGTGTATATATATATATATATATATATATATATATATATATATAATATTTTTTTTTTTCCTTTATTATTTTCCCCTAACCCTATCACTCCTCCCTAATTGGAGTAAATGAATGGACAACAACACCTAGGCTTCTACTTCCAGCTTATACATGCTATATACATTTTACGGACGTAATACATTTACAATAGTTATATTTTGTTTGTTTTTAGTCCCATCCTTCAGCTACCCTCAACCCCTCCCATGTATCTCTGAAGACCATCCAGTTTTTATTTCTATTTGACATATATTTTCCAACTGTGCTGCTTCACAAAATGTCTGAACCTACAGTGTATTCAGAAAGTATTCAGACCCCTTCCCTTTTTCCACATTTTGTTATGTTACAGCCTTATTCTTAAATGTATAAAATAAAATAAAAATCCTCATCAATCTACACACAATACCCCATAATGACAAAGCGTAAACAGGTTTTTAGATTTTTTTGCAAATAATAACAATAATAACATTTAAAAAACACCTTATTTAAATAAGTATTCAGACCCTTTGCTATGAGACTCGAAATTGAGCTCAGGTGCATCCTGTTTCCATTGATCATCCTTGAGATGTTTCTACAACCTGATTGGAGTCCACATATGGTAAATTCAATTGATTGGACATGATTTGGAAAGGCACACACTTGTCTACAGAACGTCCCACAGTTGACAGTGCATGTCAGAGCAAAAATCAAGCCATGAGGTTGAAGAAATTGTCCGTAGAGCTCCGAGAAAGGATTGTGTCGAGGCAGAGATCTGGGGAAGACTACCAAAACATTTATGCAGCATTGAAGGTCCCAAGAACACAGTGGCCTCCATCATTCTTAAATGGAAGAAGTTTGGAACCACCAAGAGTCTTTTATTAGAGCTGGCCGCCCGGCCAAACTGAGCAATCGGGGGAGAAGGGTCTTGGTCAGGGAGGTTTCAAAGAACCTGATGGTCACTCTGACAGAGCTCCAGAGTTCCTCTGTGGAGATGGGAGAACCTTCCAGAAGGACAACCATCTCTGCAGCAATCCACCAATCAGGCCTTTATGGTAGAGTGGCCAGACGGAAGAAACTCCTCAGAAAAGACAAATGACAGCCCGCTTGGAGTTTGCCAAAAGACACCTAAAGGACTCAGACCATGATAAACAAGATTCTCTGGTCTGATGAAACCAAGATTGAACTCTTTGGCCTGAATGCCAAGAATCATGTCTTGCGGAAACCTGGCACCGTCCCTACGGTGAAGCATGGTGGTGACAGCATCATGCTGTGGGGATATTTTTCAGAGGCAGGGACTGGGAGACTAGTCAGGATCGAGGAAAAGATGAGCGGAGCAAAGTACAGAGAGATGCTTGATGAAAATCTGCTCCAGAGCGCTCAGGACCTCAGACTGGGGCTAAGGTTAACCTTCCAACAGGACAACGACCCTACGCACACAGCCAAGGTAACACAGGAGTGGCTTCAGGATGAGTTTCTAAAAACCTATTTTTGCTTTGTCATTATGGGGTATTGTGTATAGATTGATGAGGAAAAAAACAGTTTAATCCATTTTAGAATAAGGCTGTAACGTAACAAAATGTGGAAGAAGTCAAGGGGTCTGAATACTTTCCAAATGCACTTTTAAGAACACACTATATTTGTTATCTTGTTATTTTTAGTCCCACCCTTCAGCTGCATGAAACCCCTCCCATCTATCTCTGAACACCATCCAGTTTTGATTTCTATTTGCCATATATTTTTCAACTGTGCTGTGATGTTTCACAAAACTTCTGAACCTTTCTATTCTCATAGATTCTAAAGATTGTAAATTTTAAATGTTTTTTGCTAAGAGTATTATTATATTATCGATCGATTGGCTATGACTTTTCAAATCACCCAGCTGTGCTATTTGCAGAGTTAGCTCCAGGTAAATGTTGCAATTCTTCAGCCATTCCTGAACCTGCGACCGAAAATAGTATCTAATGATTCTGTCTCTTCACAGCAAAATCTGCAGAGCTGGGATGGTTGTTTCCCCCATATATATAACATTATATTGGTTGCAAGATTTTTGCATAATACAGTGGGGGAAAAAAGTATTTAGTCAGCCACCAATTGTGCAAGTTCTCCCACTTAAAAGAGATGAGAGAGGCCTGTAATTTTCATCATAGGTACACGTCAACTATGACAGACAAATTGAGAAAAAGAAATCCAGAAAATCACATTGTAGGATTTTTAATGAATTTATTTGCAAATTATGGTGGAAAATAAGTATTTGGTCACCTAGAAACAAGCAAGATTTCTGGCTCTCACAGAACTGTAACTTCTTCTTTAAGAGGCTCCTCTGTCCTCCACTCGTTACCTGTATTAATGGCACCTGTTTGAACTTGTTATCAGTATAAAAGACACCTGTCCACAACCTCAAACAGTCACACTCCAAACTCCACTATGGCCAAGACCAAAGAGCTGTCAAAGGACACCAGAAACAAAATTGTAGACCTGCACCAGGCTGGGAAGACTGAATCTGCAATAGGTAAGCAGCTTGGTTTGAAGAAATCAACTGTGGGAGCAATTATTAGGAAATGGAAGACATACAAGACCACTGATAATCTTCCTCGATCTGGGGCTCCACGCAAGATCTCACCCTGTGGGGTCAAAATGATCACAAGAACGGTGAGCAAAAATCCCAGAACCATATGGAGGGACCTAGTGAATGACCTGCAGAGAGCTGGGACCAAAGTAACAAAGCCTACTATCAGTAACACACTACGCCGCCAGGGACTCAAATCCTGCAGTGCCAGACGTGTCCCCCTGCTTAAGCCAGTACATGTCCAGGCCCGTCTGAAGTTTGCTAGAGTGCATTTGGATGATCCAGAAGAGGATTGGGAGAATGTCATATGGTCAAAAAAAATATAGAACTTTTTGGTAAAAACTCAACTCGTCGTGTTTGGAGGACAAAGAATGCTGAGTTGCATCCAAAGAACACCATACCTACTGTGAAGCATGGGGGTGGAAACATCATGCTTTGGTGCTGTTTTTCTGCAAAGGGACCAGGACGACTGATCCGTGTAAAGGAAAGAATGAATGGGGCCATGTATCGTGAGATTTTGAGTGAAAACCTCCTTCCATCAGCAAGGGCATTGAAGATGAAACGTGGCTGGGTCTTTCAGCATGACAATGATCCCAAACACACTGCCCGGGCAACGAAGGAGTGGCTTCGTAAGAAGCATTTCAAGGTCCTGGAGTGGCCTAGCCAGTCTCCAGATCTCAACCCCATAGAAAATCTTTGGAGGGAGTTGAAAGTCTGTGTTGCCCAGCGACAGCCCCAAAACATCACTGCTCTAGGGGAGATCTACATGGAGGAATGGGCCAAAATACCAGCAACAGTGTGTGAAAACCTTGTGAAGACTTACAGAAAACGTTTGACCTGTGTCATTGCCAACAAAGGGTATATAACAAAATATTGAGAAACTTTTGTTATTGACCAAATACTTATTTTCCACCATAACTTGCAAATAAATTCATTAAAGATCCTACAATGTGATTTTTTTCTCATTTTGTCTGTCATAGTTGACGTGTACCTTTGATGAAAATGACAGGCCTCACTCATCTTTTCAAGTGGGAGAACTTGCACAATTGGTGGCTGACTAAATACTTTTTTCCCCAATGTAATTTAAAATGAAAAGCTCAAAGTTTTGAATCCGGCGTCGTTTTGTGCATCAGTTCATAAACCATGTGCATTGGAATCGGTACATCGAAAATCTCTTCCCAACAATTTTGCAATCTATATGGTGCAGCTGTCAATTTTTGGGTCCTTAAATTAAACTGGTGTACTTTATTTATTACCATTTTCTTTAAACAATTTTGGTCATTAATGCAGGGCCGACAGACAAGATCTTTTAAATTCTCCCCATTCCACTTGCCTCTTCCATTTTGCGGTAATGCTGCAATTATTTGGTTGTAATTTTGGTTGTAAGGTCCATATATTTCTGTTAGCTGCATACAGTTGAAAGTGTACATACACCTTAGCCAAATATATTTAAACTCAGTTTTTCACAATTCCTGACATTTAATCCTAGTAAAAATTACCTGTCTTAGGTCAGTTAGGATCACCACTTTATTTTAAGAATGTGAAATGTCAGAATAATAGTAAAGAATGATTTATTTCAGATTTTATTTCTTTCATCACCTTCCCAGTGGGTCAGAAGTTTACATACACTCAATTAATATTTGGTAGCATTGCCTTTAAATTAAAAAAGCTTTCCACAAAAAGTTCCATTCCTCCTGACAGACTGGTGTAACTGAGTCAGGTTTGTAGTCCTCCTTGCTCGCATATGCATTTTCAGTTCTGCCCACAAATGTTCTATAGGATTGAGGTCAGGGCTTTGTGATGGCCACTCCAATACCATGACTTTGTTGTCCTGAAGCCATTTTGCCACAACTTTGGAAGTATTACTGGGGTCATTGTCCATTTGGAAGACCCATTTGTGACCAAGATAAAAAAAGCCAGGCTACGGTTTGCAACTGCACATGGGGACAAAGATCGTACTTTTTGGAGAAATATCCTCTGGTCTGATGAAACAAAAATAGAACTGTTTGGCCATAATGACCATCGTTATGTTTGGAGGAAAAGGGGGTTCCTTGCAAGCCAAAGAACACCATCTCAACCATGAAGCACGGGGTGGTAGCATCATGCTGTGGGGGTGCTTTGCTGCAGGAGAGACTGGTGCACTTCACAAAATAGATCGCATCATGAGGAAGGAAAATTATGTGGATATATTGAAGCAACATCTCAAGACATCACTCAGGAAGTTAAAGCTTGGTCGCAAATGGGTCTTCCAAATGGACAATGACCCCAAGCATACTTCCAAAGTTGTGACAAAATGTCTTAAGGACAACAAAGTCAAGGTATTGGAGTGGCCATCACAAAGCCCTGACCTCAATCCTAAACATTTGTGGGTAGAACTGAAAAAGCGTGTGCGAGGAAGGAGGCCTACAAACCTGACTCAGTTACACCAGCTCTGTCATGAGGAATGGGCCAAAATTCACCCAACTTATTGTGGGAAGCTTGTGGAAGGCTACCCGAAACGTTTGACCCAAGTTAAACAATTTAAAGGCAATGCTACCAAATACTAATTGAGTGTATGTAAACTTCTGACCCACTGGGAATGTGATGAAATAAATAAAAACTGAAATAAATCATGCTCTCTACTATTATTCTGACATTTCACATAATTAAAATAAAGTGATGATCCTAACTGACCTAAAACAGGGAATTTTTACCAGGATTAAATGTCAGGAATTGTGAAAAACTGACTTTAAATGTATTTGGCTAAGCTGTATGTAAACTTTCGACATCTACTATCCTTTTTACATCTAGGCTTACTATACATAACTTTAACCCATTGTATAAGAGATTCTCCAAAACTGAAATATTCCAGGCATTTACATATCAATTCCAGTTGTACTTTATCCAAAGCCTTTTCAAAGTCAGCTATGCATACCAGGCCTGGTTTCCCAGATTTTTCATAGTGTTCTATTGTTTCCAGTGCTTGTCTTATATTATCTCCAATGTATCGTCCATGTAAAAAACCTGTCTGATTAGGATGAATAATATCCGACAATACCTTTTTAATTCAATGCGCTATGCATTTTGCTAGAAATTTTGCATCACAACACTGAAGTGTAAGGGGCCTCCAATTTTTTTTATGGACTGGATCTTTACATAGTCCTCTGTAGCTCAGCTGGTAGAGCACGGCGCTTGTAACGCCAAGGTAGTGTGTTCGATCCCCGGGACTACCCATACACAAAAAAAATTATGCACGCATGACTGTAAGTCGCTTTGGATAAAAGCGTCTGCTAAATGGCATATTATTATTATTATTATTTACATTTACCACTAGGGTCCTGTTTCAGTAATAATGAAATCAGACCTTCTTGTTGAGTATCTGATCATCTACCATTTTTATAGAAGTGGTAAAAACATGCTTATAACGGTCCTCTGAGTACATCAAAAAAGGTTTGGTATACCTCAACTGGTATGCCATCCAGCCCTGGAGTTCTCCCAGACGTAAAGCCTTTAATTGCTTCAAGAAGTTCCTCCTCTGTAATTTGGCTTTCACATGAGTCTTTCTATACAGGTGTTAATTTTACATTATTAATATAAAAATATCCTTACAATTAACTTCGGTTAGTGGAGATTGAGGAGACTGAAACAAAATCATATGCTTAAAGTGTTTTGCTTCCTCTTTCAAAATATTGTTTGGTGATTCATGGGTGACTGTCATTTGTAACAAATTTCAGTACATTCTTTATGGTAGCATTTCTATGTTGAAGATCGAAAAATAGGTTGTTGCATTTTTCCCCATATTTCATCCAGTTCGCTTTATGTTGTATAATATATTACACTTGATCGTTCTTGAACAAGTTCCTCCATTTATTTTTGTTTGTCCTCTAACATATTCTGTGCCTTTATGGTACCGTTTTCATTTCTAATTATCTGTACCGTTAGTCCTTCTATTTACTTTGTTAATATGAACTCTTTTGACCTAAATTGCTTTTGTTTTTGTCAGGGCGTGCTGTAGGTGCGATAGTGGAATCAAACGCAGGACTCAGAACGATATTCCAAAGGCTTGTATTACTGCCCAAACTAAGGCAAAAGGACAACTTTGCCCGAAGGCAAAAATACGCACGAAGGCGAAAAGTAACAGCGCACAAACAGGTGCGACAAATAGTAACTGCGCACAAACAGGTGCGAAAATACTCCAGCGTAGTGGAGAGAAGCTCAACCGAGCAATACACACAACTGACGGAAAATAATTACACACAACACTAGACAAACACAACGAGAAACTTATAGGACACTAATTACGCCAAAACAGAAACAGGTGTGGAAACAAACAGACAAAAGCAAACGAACATGAAACATAGAGCGGTGGCAGCTAGAATTCCGGAGACGACGAACGCCGAAACCTGCCCGAACAAGGGAGAGAGGCAGCCTCGGCCGAAACCGTGACAGTACCCCCCCCCTTGACGCGCGGCTCCAGACGTGCGCCGACTCCGGCCTCGGGGACGACCAGGAGGACGCGGAGCAGGGTGCGTCGGATGCCCCCGATGGAATTCCGTCAGGAGCGACGGGTCCAAAACGTCTCTCCTCGGCACCCAGCACCGCTCCTCCGGACCGTACCCCTCCCACTCCACTAGATACTGGAGACCCCCCATCCGACGTCTCGAATTCAAGATGGATCTCACGGAGTACGCCGGTGCCCCCTCGATGTCCAACGGGGGCGGAGGAGTCTCCAAGATCTCATCTTCTTGGAGTGGGCCCGCTACCACCGGCCTGAGAAGGGACACATGGAACGAGGGGTTAATACACTTATACTCCACAGGTAGCTGTAATCTATAACATACCTCGTTCAACCTTCTCAGGACTTTAAATGGCCCTACAAACCGCCGACCCAGTTTCCGACAGGGCAGGCGGAGGGGCAGGTTTCTGGTAGAGAGCCAGACTCGATCACCAGGTGCGTACACCGGTGCCTCACTGCGGTGGAGATCAGCGCTCGCCTTCTGACGTCGGAGGGCCCGCTGCAGGTGGACGTGTGCAGCGTTCCAAGTCTCCTCTGAGCGCCGCGCCCACTCATCCACCGCAGGAGCCTCGATCTGGCTCTGCTGCCAGGGTGCCAGAACCGGCTGGTAACCTAACACACATTGAAATGGAGTTAGGTTAGTGGAGGAATGGCGTAGGGAATTCTGGGCCATCTCGGCCCAGGGAACGTACCTTGACCACTCCTCCGGCCGGTCCCGGCAGTATGTTCTGAGAAACCTACCCACATCCTGGTTTACGCGTTCCACCTGCCCATTACTCTCCGGGTGGTAACCCGAGGTGAGGCTTACCGAGACCCCCAACCGCTCCATAAACGCTCTCCAGACTCTGGAGGTGAATTGGGGACCCCGATCAGCCACAATGTCCTCGGGTACCCGTAGTGCCGGAACACATGGGTAAACAGTGCCTCGGCAGTTTGTAGGGCAGTAGGAAGACCCGGCATGGGGAGCAAATGACAGGCCTTAGAGAACCGGTCCACAACGACCAGGATGGTAGTATTCCCTTGGGAGAGGGGAAGGTCTGTTATAAAGTCCACTGAGAGGTGGGACCATGGTCGTTGTGGAACGGGCAGGGGTAGCAACTTACCCCTAGGTAGATGTCTAGGCGCCTTACACTGGGCGCACACCGAGCAGGAGGAAACATAAACCCTCACATCCCTTGCCAACGTGGGCCACCAGTACTTGGCACTAAGACAGTGCACTGTCCGGCCGATACCCGGATGTCCAGAGGAGGGTGACGTGTGAGCCCAATAGATCAATCGATCCCGAACCTCGAGCGGAACGTACTTCCGACACTCCGGGCACTGTGGTGGACTAGGGTCGGTGCGTAACGCCCGCTCGAGTTCAGAATCGACCTCCCACACTACCGGTGCCACCAGACACGACTCAGGCAGTATGGGAGTGGGCTCCACGGACCTCTCCTCCGTGTCATACCGCCGAGACAGCGCATCTGCCTTGCCATTCTGTGACCCAGGGATGTACGTGATCTTAAAAGTAAACCTGGTCAAGAACATACTCCATCTTGCCTGGCGAGGGTTCAGCCTCCTCGCCGCCCGGATGTACTCCAGGTTACGGTGGTCCGTCAAAATGAGGAAAGGGTGTTGAGCCCCCTCAAGCCAGTGCCTCCACACCTTTAGAGCCTGTACCACGGCTAACAGCTCCCTGTCCCCTACGTCATAGTTCCGCTCCGCCGGACTGAGCTTCTTGGAATAAAAAGCACAGGGGCGGAGTTTAGGTGGCGCGCCAGACCGTTGTGACAGCACGGCTCCTAAACCGGCCTCCGACGCGTCCACCTCTACCTGGAACGGCAAAGAGGGATCCGGATGCGCCAGCACCGGGGCCGAGGTAAACAGGTCCTTCAGCCTCCCAAACGCCCTGTCCGCCTCGGCCGACCACTGCAGACGCACCGGACCCCCCTTCAACAGAGACGTGATGGGAGCTGCCACCTGTCCAAAACCCCGGATAAACCTCCTGTAGTAATTTGCAAACCCCAAAAACTGCTGCACCTCCTTCACAGTAGTTGGTGTTTGCCAATTACGCACGGCCGACACCCGGTCTACCTCCATCTTCACCCCTGACGCAGACAACTGATAACCCAAAAAGGAGACCGACTCCTGGAAAAACAGACACTTCTCTGCCTTCACATACAGGTCGTGCTCCACCAGCCTCCGCAACACTCTACGCACCAGGGCCACATGCTCGACACGGGTAGGCGAGTACACGAGAATGTCATCAATGTACACCACCACTCCCTGCCCCTGCATGTCCCTGAAGATCTCATCCACGAATGATTGGAAAACTGACGGAGCGTTCATCAACCCGTATGGCATGACCAGATACTCGTAATGGCCCGAGGTGGTACTAAAGGCTGTCTTCCATTCATCACCCTCCCTGATGCGCACCAAGTTGTACGCGCTCATGAGATCTAATTTCGTGAAGAAACGCGCCCCATGCAACGACTCAGTCATGGTCGCAATCAGCGGGAGTGGATAACTATACTTCACCGTAATCTGATTGAGACCCCGGTAATCGATGCACGGGCGCAAACCACCATCCTTTTTCTTCACAAAAAAGAAACTCGAGGACGCAGGGGAAGTGGAAGGCCGTATGTATCCTTGTCTCAGAGATTCGTCTATGTAAAACTCCATAGCTTTCTTCTCCTCCTGAGACAGAGGATACACATGGCTCCGTGGGAGCGCAGCTCCTGCCTGGAGGTCTATCGCACAATCCCCCTGCCTATGGGGTGGCAACCGCGTCGCCCTCGCCTTACTAAATGCAATAGCCAAATCCCCATACTCAGGTGGAACGTGCAATGCGGGCACCTGGTTTGGACTCTCCACCGAGGTAGCCCCTACGGAAACGCCCAAACATCTACCCACACACTGAGCAGACCACTCCATCAGAGCCCTCTCCTGCCACGAAATAGCTGGGTTATGGGTACTCAACCAGGGCATGCCCAGCACCACCGGATACGCAGGAGAGTCAATCAGGAACAGCTGAATCATCTCCTGATGATCCCCCTGCGCACACATCCTAAGTGGCGCCGTGACTTCCTGATCAAGCCCGTACCCAACGGACGACTATCTAGGGCATGAACGGGGAAAGGAACATCAACAGGAATAAGGGGAATCCCTAACGCTAAACAAAACTTTTTATCAATAAAATTCCCAGCCGCGCCTGAATCTACCAGCGCCTTATGCTGGGAATGAGGTGCTACCTGTGGAAAACTGACAGGTACACAAAAATGGGCAACAGTGAGCTCTGGGTGAGTGGGGCGCCTACTCACCTGGAGGGAATCCCCAGTGCGGGACCTGTCGTCATCTCCCCCAGGAGGCCATCCCCAGCACCTAGCCGCGGTGTGTCCTCCCCGACCACAGTTGGTGCAGTGGATGGACCCCCTAGCCTGCCGACTCCTCCTCTCTCTAGCGCCAGCGCCCCCGAGCTCCATAGGACCCGGCTCGGAGGCGCTGGAGGGTGAAATGGACGGACCCTCCGCAGGACGTCCGTGGGTAGCCAGCAGGTTATCCAGCCTGATGGACATGTCGACCAGCTGGTCGAAAGAGAGGCTGGTGTCCCTACAAGCTAGCTCCCGACGGACGTCCTCTCGTAGGCTACATCTGTATAGATCGATGAGGGCCCGATCATTCCACCCTGCATCTGCCGCTAGAGTACGGAATTCGAGAGCGAATTCCTGGGCACTCCTCCTCCCCTGCCGGAGGAAGACCAGACGCTCCCCCGCCGCTTTCCCCTCCGGGGGATGGTCAAATAACGCCCTGAAGCGGCGGGAGAACTCGTCGTAGGTAATCGTCGTGGCGTCGATCTTCCTCCACTCCGCGTTGGCCCACTCCAACGCTTTTCCGGCCAGGCAGGAGATCAGGGCGGACACGCTCTCATGCCCCGAAGGTGCCGGGTGCACTGTGGCCAGGTATAGCTCCACCTGGAGTAGGAATCCCTGACACCCAGCCGCGGTTCCGTCGTAGGCCCTCGGGAGAGATAGTCGGACTCCTCGAGGTTCCGGCGCTGGAATGGGCGGGCTGGCCGATGGTGCTGGCAGGGAGGGAGGCGGTGGAGGCGTACCCCAGCCTCGGATGGTGGAAATCACCTCCTGCAGGGCGGTCCCCATCTGCTGGATCTGATCTCGTTGGTCCCGAACCTGGGCCTCCAGTCTCGTCTGGGCTGCTTCGGCCCCTGCTGATTCCATTGGTGGTGTGTAATTCTGTCAGGGCGTGCTGTAGGTGCGATAGTGGAATCAAACGCAGGACTCAGAACGATATTCCAAAGGCTTGTATTACTGCCCAAACTAAGGCAAAAGGACAACTTTGCCCGAAGGCAAAAATACGCACGAAGGCGAAAAGTAACAGCGCACAAACAGGTGCGACAAATAGTAACTGCGCACAAACAGGTGCGAAAATACTCCAGCGTAGTGGAGAGAAGCTCAACCGAGCAATACACACAACTGACGGAAAATAATTACACACAACACTAGACAAACACAACGAGAAACTTATAGGACACTAATTACGCCAAAACAGAAACAGGTGTGGAAACAAACAGACAAAAGCAAACGAACATGAAACATAGAGCGGTGGCAGCTAGAATTCCGGAGACGACGAACGCCGAAACCTGCCCGAACAAGGGAGAGAGGCAGCCTCGGCCGAAACCGTGACAGTTTTAAAGATGGGTATTGAATTGCATGGCCTCTAAAGGCACATTTAAAAGGGGATCTGCTGTACCTACAGCATGTTATGTCGGTAAATGTGAGTTATAAATTATTCTGTCCTGATTAAAAACAAGTTGTCATCCAATAGGCTTTGATTACATTTCCAATATCCTCGCCCATGTGGAGGAATGTATATGCCAATTATTTGATGGTTCGACCACATTCTGTCCCCTATCAACACTTTTTAAAACTTTTGGTGCCAGCAAGAATGACATAAGAAAGTAGTCAAGACAACTAGCTTGATTGAGCCTCCGCCATATATATCTCACTAGGATATTTAAGACTCCATATATCCACTAGTTCCAATATATCCATGATATTTGTGATTTCCTTAAGTGCATGAAGGTGATATTTTGTAGTGTGATTTCCTTTACAGTCCATTGAGGTACACTACATGACTAAAAGAATGTGGATACCTGCTCATCAAACATCTCATTCCAAAATCATGGGCATTAATATGGAGTTTGTCTCCCCTTTCCTGCTATAACAGCCTCCACTCTTCTGGGAAGGCTTTCCACTAGATGTTGGAACATTGCTGCCGGAACTTGCTTCCATTCAGTCACAAAAGCATTAGTGGGGTCAGGCATTGATGTTGGGCGATTAGGCCTGGCTCTCAGTTAGCGTTCCAATTCATCCCAAAGGTGTTCAATTGGGTTGAGGTCAGGGCTCTGTGCAAACCAGTCAAGTTCTTCCATATCGATCTCGACAAACCATTTCTGTATGGACCTGGCTTTGTGCACGGGGCATTATCATGCTGAAACAGGAAAGGGCCTTCCCCAAACTGTTGCCATAAAGTTGTAAGCACAGAATCGTCTAGAATGTCATTCTATGCTGTAGCGTTAAGATTTCCCTTCACTAAGGGGCCTAGCCCGAACCATGAAAAACAGTCCGAGACCATTATTCCTCATCCACCAAACTTTACAGTTGGCACTATGCATTTGGGCTGGTAGCGTTCTCCTGGCACCCGCCAAACCCTAGATTCGTCCATCAGACTGCCAGATGGTGAAGCGTGATTCATCACTCCAGAGAACGCATATCCACTGCTCCAGAGTCCAATGTCGGCGAGCTTTACACCACTCCAGCCCACGCTTGGCATTACGTATGGTGAACTTAGGCTTGCGTGTGGCTGTTCGGCCATGGAAACCCATTTAATTAAACTCTCGACGAACAGTTATTGAGCTGACGTTGCTTCCAGAGGCTGTTTGGAACTTGGTAGTGAGTGTTGCAACCGCACTACGCGCTTGTGAGCTCGTGTGGCCTACCATTACCGTTGTTGCTCCTAGACGTTTCCACTTCACAATACCATCATTTACCATAATGAGATACAAGTTTCAATTCTATTTATCATAATATATGTTTGTAAACTTACCATTAAAAAGTACCATAATGATTGAGTGTCCATATAGCTGTGCCATGGTATTAGCACTGCTAATGAGTAAACCTCCAATTGTTCTCCACTATTCCACCCGCTAAAACCTCCCCCCATCCCAAGTTGTGTTGTCGTTCCAGTGACTGGCAGACCACCCCTGTCCACCTGGATCCTAGGGCCTTTGAGAGATTGGGACCCACCCTTTAAAAGGAGCACACAGTGCCACCCACAGAACAGAAGCAGATTAACTGCCAAAAGCATTTCCACCGCCCTCACTTCGATTGTTTTGTGTTGTATTTTCCCACCTGGACAAGAGGAACACCTACGTGAGAATGCTATTCATTGACTACAGCTCAGCCTTCAACACCATAGTGCCCTCAAAGCTCATCATTAAGCTATGGACCCTGGGACTAAACACCTCCCTCTAAAACTGGATCCTGGACTTCACATCCGCCACGCTGATCCTCAACACGGGGGCCCCTCAGGGGTGCGTGCTCAGTCCCCTCCTGTACTCCCTGTTCACCCATGACTGCATGGCCAGGCACGACTCCAACACCATCATTAAGTTTGCAGACGACACAACAGTAGTAAGCCTGATCACCGACAACGATGAGACAGCCTATAGGGAGGTGTTCAGAGACCTGGCCTTGTGGTGCCAGGATAACAACATCTCCCTCAACGTGATCAAGACAAATGAGATGATTGTGGACTACAGGAAAAAAAGAGGACGGAGCATGTCCACTGGGCTGTAGTGGAACAGGTTGACAGCTTCAAGTTCCTTGGTGTCCACATCGCCAACAAACTATCATGGTCCAAACACACCAAGACAGTTGTGAAGAGGGCACGACAAAGCCTATTCCCCCTCAGGAGACTTGGCATGGGTCCTCAGATCCTCAAAAAGTTATACAGCTGCACCATCAAGAGCCTCCTGACGGATTGCATCACTGCCTGGTATGGCAACTGCTCGGCCTCCGACCGCAAGGCACTACAGAGGGTAGTGCGTACAGCCCAGTACATCACTGGGGCCAAGCTTCCTGCCATCCAGGACCTCTATACCAGGCGGTGTCAGAGGAAGGCCCTAAAAATTGTCAGACTCCAGCCACCCTAGTCATAGACTGTTCTCTCTGCTACCACACGGCAAGCGGTACTGGAGCGCCAAGTCTAGGTCCAAAAGGCTTCTTAACAGCTTCTACCCCCAAGCCATAAGATTCCTGAACACCTAATCTTGGCTACCTGGACTATTTGGAGCCCAGCTGAGGGTAATAAGTCAATCAAGTGTGTGATTGGCTGGACAGTCAACCCGTTGTGACAATTTTCCCAAGCATCTCTGTGCAGTCAGACCTTTTGATTATTTTGTGCCACCAGGTCCACAATAATTTGCCCCCTCTCTGATTGAGTGTGACCCCCTCGCCATGGGTTACTTACTGCTGCTAGGGTTGCCAGCACTGCCACTACCTGGGTGAGGGAACCCCACTGGAATTCCCACCGGCTAGGTACAAGGTTGTCAAGGTTCTCAATAGCAGCTTTGAGAAATTCCTTGTATTATTTTGCTCACCCATCCGGGGGCTTTGGCTTTGTTGGACCAACCCTGCCAGGCAGGCTCAGAATCTTGAGGGGGCAGTGCTGCTTTAGTGGGTCTCTGACCGCATTTATCTTTCTGTCTTGGCTGCGTATAGGCTACTTGCAGTAGGCCTATAAAACAGATGTCTTCTCCTTAGTGTGTGGGTCGCTCTGGTGGGTGTCTAGGGTATAGTGTTGGGGACTGTTCCATGATGATAGGACAATAAATAAATAAACTATATCCCATACATGCATTCTGCACTGCTGTCTTCAGTCCGCCATTTTTTCAAGAGAGACCAACCTAGTGAGTAAAGTTAGTCTCTGCTGTTGCTAGTGTGGAAGAACTTGACTGGCCTGCACAGAGCCCTGACCTCAACCCCATCAAACACCTTTGGGATGAATTGGAACGCCGACTGCGAGCCAGGCCTAATCGCCCAACATCAGTGTTCCAACATCTAGTGGAAAGCCTTCCCAGAAGAGTGGAGGCTGTTATAGCAGCAAAGGGGGGACCAACTCCATATTAATTCCCATGATTTTGGAATGAGATGTCTCACTTCATCAGACAAAACATTTTATGTATACAATAGAAAACAAATAAAATACAGCACAACACAAATATAAAAACTAAATAATTACATTGCTCAATAAGAAGGTCCCCAATCAATATAAAACATTTCCCGAACGGCACCAGACATCCAATTGTAATGTATTTTGTAGTTGGTTCCAGCAATGAGGTGCTTTAAAACTAAAAGTGGATTTACCTAGTTCGGTGGAAACCCGAGGAACCTCAAGAGTTAACCAACCTTGTGAACGGGTTTGGTATCTCATGTTTTTATATTTTAACAGTGAATTTAGGTAAGTCGGGAGCTTGTGTAGTAGAGCTTTGTAAAAAAAAAACGGGACTTTAATGAGGACCAGCCAACCTCTTTATACAGGATGCATTGGTGAGTATTAAAACTGTCACCTGTGATAAAGTGAAGAGCACTATGGTAGATGGCATCCAAAGGATTAAGAGTAGTGGCTGCTGCAATCTGGTCAAGAACTGGCAGGAAAATGTACTGTACAATCTGCTGCCTGCTATTTAGTGAGAGGCAATATCTATTTCTAAAAAGATGCCCACTATAAATCTTAGCTTTCTAACTAGCTCATCCGTATGCTTTTTAAACATAAATTCTTTGTCAATCCAAATGCCCAGATATTTATTGGCGGGAACCCGATTGATGCGAGAATTAGAGAACAACATATATTTAGTCTTGGCCGCATTAAGTACACATTGTAAACCAACCAGGGCTTTCTGTAAGACAACAAGGTCAGATTGCAGCTCTAACTTAGCCTGGTCAACAGTTGAGGCAATTGCATACATAACAGTGTCGTCTGCATATACTTGGTTTTATCTGCCTTCAGTTCAACAAAGGCTTTCTGCAGAGCAATAAAGGCAGATTGAAGCTCTGACAGAGCCTGGTCAGCTGTGGGGGCAATAGCATACACCACGGTGTCATCTGCATTCAGGTGATAGTTATACTTTTGTACAGATAAACCAATATTGTTCATGTAAATAGTGAAAAGAAACGGACCAATAATTGACCCCTGTGTTACATGCTTTGTTATGTCCAGGAAACCTGATTTAACACCATTAGTAAATACACACTGCGTGAACGCAGTGAAGTGACTGATCCTAGAAAATTTGTCTATTTTAGATAACGGCTTTGCTTTCACCAGTGCAGGGTGCATGTAATTTCCCAAAATCACACAGTAAGCGAATTGCCATACTTTTCTAATCTCTCTGTGAATGTGCACATTTTTGTGTGTGTGTTTGTCAGAGGGCAATGAGATCTCTGTGGCGTGGAGGTGTGCGGCAGTGTGTGGAGCGGTTTGGGGCCACTGCCTGTGTAACTTGTTGTTGTGCACACAGCGCTCCGGTGATTGAGATAAAGAGATATTGCTATAGTGGGTTTCACCCTCCCACCCCGCCCGCTAATTGCTGTTGTCTGAGCTGCATCACAAGGAGCCTCTTTAGTGCTTGTATATCTACGGGGGGGTTTGTGAGGGATGAATGCACATAATGTGGAGCTTTGGTTGACATGTTGTCTGATGAAGGCTGAAAAAATGTGGCATGGGCCGTCAGATCCTCAAAAAGTTATACAGCTGCACCATTGAGAGCATGTTGACTGGCTGCATCACCGCTTGGTATGGCAACTGCTTGGCATCTGACCGCAAGGCACTACAGAGGGTACACCCACACACTCACACATACGACACTGACACTCCAACACACACACACACACTCACATACTACATAATGTATGATCACACACACACACACACACACACACACACACACACACACACACACATATTGACACCACTCACACACACTCACACACAGTCACACTTTCACACTTCACATACACTGAGGCCACTCTGTTCATTATCTATCCTGATTGCCTACTCACTTTTACCCCTACCGACATGTATATATTACCTCAATTACCTCAACTATCTCATACCCCTGCACATTGACTCTGTATCGGTACTCCTTGTAGATAACCTCATTATTGTTATTTTATTGTGTTACTACTTCCTTTATTTTTGTTCTTATTAGCATACAATTATATCAAATGTTTTGGGGAAAAGGGCTCTTAAGTAAGTATTTGACAGTAAAGTCTACAGTATTCGGCGCATGTGACAAATAATATTTGATTTGGTTTGATGGTGAGGGAAACAGACCTGGCAGACTTTACATGTAGCTCTCTCTCTTTTTCTGTCTGCATCTCTCTCAATTCAATTTCAATTTAAGGGCTTTATTGGCATGGGAAACGTATGTTAACATTGCCAAAGCAAGTGAAGTAGATAGTAAACAAAAGTGAAATAAACAATAAATATTAACAGTAAACATTACACTCAGAAGTTTCAAAAGAATAAAGACATTTCAAATGTCATATTATGTATATATACAGTGGTGTAACAATGTGCAAATAGTTAAAGTACAAATGGGAAAATAAATAAACCTAAATATGGGTTGTATTTACAATGGTGTTTGTTCTTCACTGGTTGCCCTTTTCTTGTGGCAACAGGTCACAAATCTTGCAGCTGTGATGGCACACTGTGGTTTTTAACCCAGTAGATAAGGGAGTTCATCCAAATTGGGTTTGTTTTCGAATTCTTTGTGGATCGCTGTAATCTGAGGGAAATATGTGTCTCTAATATGGTCATACATTTGGCAGGAGGTTAGGAAGTGCAGCTCAGTTTCCACCTTATTTTGTGGGCAGTGTGCACATAGCCTGTCTTCTCTTGAGAGCCAGGTCTGCCTACGGCGGCCTTTCTCAATAGCAAGGCTATGCTCACTGAGTCTGTACGTAGTCAAACTTTCCTTAAGTTTGGGTCAGTCACAGTGGTCAGGTATTCTGCCACTGTGTACTCTCTGTTTAGGGCCTAATAGCATTCTAGTTTGCTCTGTTTTTTTTTGTTTGTTCTTTCCAATGTGTCAAGTAATTCTCTTTTTGTTTTCTCATGATTTGGTTGGGTCTAATTGTGTTGTTGTTGTTGTTGTTGTTGTTGTCCTGGGGCTGTGTGGGGTCTGTTTGTGTTTGTGAACAGAGTCCCAGGACCAGCTTACTTAGGGGACTCTTCTCCAAGTTCATCTCTCTGTAGGTGATGGCTTTGTTATGGAAGGTTTGGGAATCGCTTCCTTTTAAGTGGTTATAGAATTTAACGGCTCTTTTCTGGATTTTGATAATTAGCGGGTATTGGCCTAATTCGGCTCTGCATTTTTTATTTGGTGTTTTACGTTGTACACAGAGGATGTTTTTGCAGAATTCTGCATGCAGAGTCTCAATTTGGTGTTTGTCCCATTTTGTGAATTCTTGGTTGGTGAGCGGACCCCAGACCTCACAACCATAAAGGGCAATGTGTTCTATAACTGATTCAAGTATTTTTAGCCAGATCCTAATTGGTATGTCAAATTTGATGTTCCTTTTGATGGCATAGAAGGCCCTTCTTGCCTTGTCTCTCAGATCGTTCACAGCTTTGTGGAAGTTACCTGTGGCGCTGATGTTTAGGCCGAGGTATGTATAGTTTTTTGTGTGCTCTAGGGCAACGGTGTCTAGATGGAATTTGTATTTGTGGTCCTGGCAACTGGACCTTTTTTGGAACACCATTATTTTTGTCTTACTGAGATTTACTGTCAGGGCCCAGGTCTGACAGAATCTGTGCAGAAGATCTAGGTGCTGCTGTAGGCCCTCCTTGGTTGGTGACAGAAGCACCAGATCATCAGCAAACAGAATACATTTGACTTCAGATTCTAGTAGGGTGAGGCCGGGTGCTGCAGACTGTGCTAGTGCCCTCGCCAATTCGTTGATATATATGTTGAAGAGGGTGGGGCTTAAACTGCATCCCTGTCTCACCCCACGGCCCTGTGGAAAGAAATGTGTGTGTTTTTTGCCAAGTTTAACCGCACACTTGTTGTTTGTGTACATGGATTTTATAATGTCGTATGTTTTTCCCCCAACCCCACTTTCCATCAATTTGTATAGCAGACCCTCATGCCAAATTGAGTCAAAAGCTTTTTTGAAATCAACAAAGCATGAGAAGACTTTGCCTTTGTTTTGGTTTGCTTGTTTGTCAATTAGGGTGTGCAGGGTGAATACGTGGTCTGTCATACGGTAATTTGGTAAAAAGCCAATTTGACATTTGCTCAGTACATTGTTTTCACTGAGGAAATGAACTAGTCTGCTGTTAATGATAATGCAGAGGATTTTCCCAACGTTGCTGTTGATTTTCCCAAGGTTGATATCCCACGGTAGTTATTGGGGTCAAATTTGTCTCCATTTTTGTGGATTGGGGTGATCAGTCCTTGGTTCCAAATATTGGGGAAGATGCCAGAGCTAAGGATGATGTTAAAGAGTTTAAGTATAGCTAATTGAAATTTGTGGTCTGTATATTTTATCATTTCATTGAGGATACCATCAACACCACAGGACTTTTTGGGTTGGAGGCTTTGTATTTTGTCCTGTAGTTCATTCAATGTAATTGGAGAATCCAGTGGGTTCTGGTAGTCTTTAATAATTGATTCTAAGATTTGCATTTGATCATGTATATTTTTTTGTTTTTCGTTCTCTGTTATAGGGCCAAAAATATTGGAGAAGTGGTTTACCCATACATCTCTGTTTTGGATAGATAGCTCTTCGTGTTGTTGTTTGTTTAGTGTTTTCCAATTTTCCCAGAAGTGGTTAGAGTCTATGGATTTTTCAATTACATTGAGCTGATTTCTGACATGCTGTTCCTTCTTTTTCCGTAGTGTATTTCTGTATTGTTTTAGTGATTCACCATAGTGAAGGCGTAGGCTCAGGTTTTCTGGGTCTCTATGTTTTTGGTTGGATAGGTTTCTCAATTTCTTTCTTAGGTTTTTGCATTCTTCATCAAACCATTTATCACTGTTGTTACTTTTCTTTGGTTTTCTGTTAGAGATTTTTTGATTTGATAGGGAAGCTGAGAGGTCAAATATACTGTTTAGGTTTTCTACTGCCAAGTTTACACCTTCACTATTACAGTGGAATGTTTTGTCCAGGAAGTTGTCTAGAATGGATTTAATTTGTTGTTGCCTAATAGTTTTTTGTTAGGTTTCAACACTACTTTCCTTCCATCTATAGCAGTTCTTAATATTATTCAGTTCCTCTGGCTTTGATGCCTCATGATTAAGTATTGCTCTGTTCAAGTAGACTGTGATTTTGCTGTGGTCTGATAGGGGTGTCAGTGGGCTGACTGTGAACGCTCTGAGAGACTCTGGGTTGAGGTCAGTGATAAAGTAGTCTACAGTACTACTGCCAAGAGATGAGCTATAGGTGTACCTACCATTGGAGTCCCCTCGAAGCCTACCATTGACTATGTACATACCCAGTGTGCGACAGAGCTGCAGGAGTCGTGACCCGTTTTTGTTGGTTATGTTGTCGTAGTTGTGCCTAGGGGGGCATATGGGGGAGGGAATGCTGTCACCTCCAGGTAGGTGTTTGTCCCCCTGTGTGCTGAGGGTGTCAGGTTCTTGTCAAGTTCTGGCATTTAGGTCGCCACAGACTAGTACATGTCCCTGGGTCTGGAAATGATTGATTTCCCCCTCCAGGATGGAGAAGCTGTCTTCATTAAAGTATGGGGATTCTAGTGGGGGAATATAGGTAGCACACAGGAGGACATTTTTCTCTGTTGAGATAATTTCCTTTTGAATTTCTAACCAAATGTAAAATGTTCCTGTTTTGATTAATTCAATAGAGTGAGTTAGGTCTGCTCTATACCAAATTAGCATACCCCCTGAGTCCCTTCCCTGTTTCACACCTGGTAGTTTGGTGGAGGGACTACTCTGTAACCTAGAGGGAAACCAGTGGGTCCGTCTCCTCTATACCATGTTTCTTGTAGGATGACAATGTATGTATTTCCGATTTCTTTGGTGAAGTCCAGATTCCTGCTCTTTAGGCCAAAGGAAGATGACCTCAGGCCTT
Organism: Coregonus clupeaformis; assembly: GCF_020615455.1. Taxonomy (NCBI): domain Eukaryota; kingdom Metazoa; phylum Chordata; class Actinopteri; order Salmoniformes; family Salmonidae; genus Coregonus; species Coregonus clupeaformis. Next base: position 20,181,859 of record NC_059206.1, read on the forward strand.
GGATATTCCAGGATGAAATAGTGAAGGTTTGTGTTCCATAAAGTGTCTAATGTTGTTGGTTGTGTGGTTTGGCCTCAGGCCAGTAATTGTGAGCAGAGCCTGCTGAGCATCTGGTACATGCCATTGGCTTGGGCTAGTGTAAGAGTGGGTGTTGCCTGCTCACAGCCTGGGCGTATGTGTTACTTTCATGTTGAGGCCCTCTTTGTGGGAGTGGGGGGCTTGGGGTGGGTAGGAGGGGCATAGGTCTGATCTGAGGGGGCCTAAATGGGGTGTGGGCATGGTTGACTTGGGGGGGAGTTAATTGGTGGGGGTGGGGGTGTAGATGAGGTTGATGGTGCTGTGGTCTGGATGTAGGTCCTCTCTGCGGGGGTCCTCTATGTGTAGGTCCGGGGGGGGTGGGGGGGTCCCGCAGGTCTGGGAGAGTGTCTCGCTGGTCTTGGCGGGGTGTCTGTTGATCTGTTGCTCCTGTGTGAGGTGTTGGGTCTGCGGTTGAGGGCGATATCCTTTAGGGTCCGGGCGAAGGTGGGCACTGCTGCCTTTTATAAGTGGACCTGGTCATAAAGGCTGTTCACGTCCAGGGTGGAGTGGTGGGCCAGGTATACATTTGGTTTTGATGCACAGTCACGGGAAATACTTGCGTTTACCCGCTGTATGGTAGCAGGGTGGAAGTCTTTTCGTGGTAACAGGGTTGAGATAACCACTTGTGCGTTGGTGAAAGTAGAAGAAGCTTTTTCTATCACTCCCTTGAGTGCTGTGGCCACCTTTTCCTGCTGTGTTCTCAGGTCGTTTGTGCCTGTGTGTATTATTATGTGACTGGGTGATCCTAGTCGGTCCTCAGACAGAAGGTCTAGGGCGCGCTGGGTGTTTGGACACCAGAGTTTAGACACTGTGTGTTTTGGAAAAAGTTTATTTTCTTGTATGTATTTCCCGTTTGAGTCCATAAGGAGTACAATCTGTGGCTTGTGTATGTCCTCAGTGGGTGTGGGGGGGTCGTCATGAGGGCTATCAGGGTGTCTGACTGGGGTGTTGCTCAGAGGGGTTGGGATCCCCTGGGCTTGGGGTTCTTCATTTGTTTGTCTGGGTGTGATGTCGAGGCTATGGTCAGGGTCTAGGGTGTACTGTTCTGCTGCAGTGTCGAGACTTTGGCCAATCTCGATGCCTGTCTATCTTTTAATCTCTCTCTGTCTCTTTTTATCTCTGTCTCTCTCAGTCTCTCTCTCTGTCTCTGCCCCCCTCTCTCTGTTCTCCCTTTCTAATTTTGTTGGCATGTTTTATCACCCCTTCAGAGAGGAAATGTTTGATGTTCTAACTCGGTTTATCAGGCAAAACCCTGGTGGAAAATATTTCAGCATTAATAATTCTGAGGGATTTTCAACCTGCAATATTTTTTGCATCATTACATAACCTGAAAGCAGGCAGAAGTTATTCAATTTAATGAAAATAGACACCAAATCATAGTTTTGATTCTGAAGTCTCACTGGCGTGTCTAATGCTTTCTACTGATTACCTGCCATTTTAATTTATCTTTGTGTCAACAGGAAAGGGGGGGGGGGGGGGTTCAATGTGTTCATATGCACTTTTGTTTGCGCTTGTGTGTGTTGTTGCATTTGCGTGCGTGCGAGTTGCAGGAGTTGCATTGCATCAACCAATGGTTGAGTGCTACATGATCAACTGTGCAGTTGGGCGTTAGATTATATCATATGATGTGGTTAGCTGATATGTTAAGGCCAGGCACTACAGGCTGAAATGTGGTGCTGGAGGCAAGCCCTCTTGCCACGCCCTTCTAGCGCCTTTCCGGCACCTTTCCTGTAGGGAGGCTAATGGAGCCCAGCTGAGGGTAATAAGTCAGTCAAGTGTGTGATTGGCCGGACAGTCAGCCCAAACAGTTGATTAGGCTGCTGCTGCTCCCATTTGAGGGAGAGGACAGGTTGGGGCTGAAAGACTCTCAGTTTAAGATAACCTTTGTTATTTGAAGTTACACTTTACGTTTCTTATTTGTAAGCATTTATATTGGTCAATTATGAAATTAAAACTATGTTTGAACTGTTTACTTTACCTCACTGAGCCTCTGTACCCTGAGACCAGTGGCGGTCAGTGCCGTTTAAGATGAGGGAGGATGATACATTTCTTAATGAGCATGGCCTTATTTCTATTACAGCATATTGGATGAATGTCATTCATATTCCATTCATCCAGTTCAATTTAACAGCGATAGGTTTAGGCTACTACATGATACTTGAATTGTCCCTATACTCATCATGAGGTTGCTACAACCTAGCCTATGAATTAAAGTTTACAACGTAGGTGCACACAGGTCGAGAGAACAGTGACACATTCAATACCGCCTTGCACACTCTTGCCTGCATCTAGCTGATATAGGGTGTAATCATTAGTCCAACACTTGCAAACAAGAGTTTCTATTGGACTAATTCAGGTATGTTTATCCCCATTTTGTTCAGTTTAAGAAACATTTTTCAACGGCGGAATGAATACACCCCTGATCACGCGTAAACACAGTTCACTTTCATAACAGCCACATTTTATTCCTTCTCGTATCTTTTCCCTTTGTCAGCTGTATGTGACCAGGCGAAAAGAAAAAAAACATTCCAATACAAAACAATTCATGATTGCTCCACATAGCCTGCATCGTTGTCACCATATTATCTAAAGTGCCATCATAGTCAACATAGCTAATAGAACTAATGCATTAGTAAACCTGCTACAATCATGCAGTAACGTTATAGGGGGTGACACTCTAGATCCAAACTGTTACAGACCCATATCCATCCTGCCCTGCCTTTCAAAAGTTTTTGAAAGCCAAGTCAACAAACAGATCACCGACCATTTCGAATCCCACCGTACCTTCTCCGCTATGCAATCCGGTTTCCGAGCTGGTCATGGGTGCACTTCAGCCACGCTCAAGGTCCTAAACGATATTATGACAGTACTGTGCAGCCGTTTTCATTGACCTGGCCAAGGCTTTCGACTCTGTCAACCACCGCATTCTTATTGGCAGACTAAATAGCCTTGGTTTCTCAAATGACTGCCTCGCCTGGTTCACCAACTACTTCTCAGATAGAGTTCAATGTGTCAAATCGGAGGGCCTGTTATCTGGACCTATGGCAGTCTCTATGGGGGTGCCACAGGGTTCAATTCTTGGGCCGACTCTTTTCTCTGTGTATATCAATGACGTCGCTCTTGCTGCTGGTGACTCTCAGATCCACCTCTACGCAGACGACACCATTTTGTATACATCTGGCCCTTCATTGGACACTGTGTTAACAAACCTCCAAACGAGCTTCAATGCCATACAACACTCCTTCAGTAGCCTCCAACTGCTCTTAAACACTAGTAAAACTAAATGCATGCTCTTCAACCGAACGCTGCTTGCACCCGCCCACCCGACTAGAATCACTACTCTCGACGGGTCTGACCTAGAGTATGTGGACAACTACAAATATCTAGGTGTCTGGTTAGACTGTAAACTCTCCTTCCAGACTCACATTAAGAATCTCCAATCCAAAGTTAAATCTAGAATCGGTTTCCTATTTCGCAACAAAGCCTCCTTCACTCATGCTGCCAAACATGCCCTCGTAAAACTGACTATCCTACCGATCCTTGACTTCGGCGATGTCATTTACAAAATAGCCTCCAACACTCTACTCAGCAAATTGGATGTAGTCTATCACAGTGCCATCCGTTTTGTCTCCAAAGCCCCATATAATACCCACCACTGTGACCTGTACGCTCTTGTTGGCTGGTCCTCACTACATATTCGTCGCCAAACCCACTGGCTCCAGGCCATCTATAAATCACTGCTAGGCAAATCCCCGCCTTATCTTAGCTCATTGGTCACCATAGCAACACCCACCCGTAGTCTGCGCTCCAGCAGGTATATCTCACTGGTCATCCCCAAAGCCAACACCTCCTTTGGCCGCAATTCCTTCCAGTTCTCTGCTGCCAATGACTGGAACGAAATGCAAAAATCTCTGAAGCTGGAGACACTTATCTCCCTCACTAACTTTAAGCATCAGCTGTCAGAGCACCTTACCGATCACTGCACCTGTACACAGCCCATCTGAAATTAGCCCGCCCAACTACCTCATCCCTATATTGTTATTTATTTTGCTCATTTGTACCCCAGTATCTCTATTTGCACATCATCTCTTGTACATCTATCATTCCAGTGTTAATACTAATTGTAATTATTTTGCACTATAGCCTATTTATTGCCTTACCTCCATAACTTGCTACATTTGAACACACTGTATATATATGTATTTCTGTTGTATTTTTGACTTTGTTTTGTTTTACCCCATATGTAACTCTGTGTTGTTGTTTTTATCGCACTGCTTTGCTTTGTCTTGGCCAGGTCGCAGTTGTAAATGAGAACTTGTTCTCAACTGGTTTACCTGGTTAAATAAAGGTGAAATAAAAAAATAATTAAAAAAATAGTGTGCAGTCAGTAAGCAGTTTAGCACTTACACCGGCTGGCCCCGGTGGCAATATATTAGTAAAACCAAAAGCTTACCTTGACTTGGAAGTGTTCTAGTGTTGTGTTGGATAGTCATAGCCAGCTAGCTAACATAGCATCCCTCTGTTTGAGCATGGTGTTTGAGTAGACTAAACTAGCTAGCTGCATTTTCTAGCTAAGTACAGTTGAAGTCGGAAGTTTACATACACCTTAGCCAAATACATTTACACTCAGTTTTTCACAATTCCTGACATTTAATCGTAGTAACATTTCTCTGTCTTAGGTCAGTTAGAATCACCAATTTATTTTAAGAATGTGAAATGTCAGAATAAAAGTAGAGTGATTTATTTCAGTTTTTATTAATTTCATCATGTTCCCAGTGGGTCAGAAGTTTACATACACTCAATTAGTATTTGGTAGCATTGCCTTTCAATTGTTTAACTTGGGTCAAACATTTCGGGTAGCCTTCCACAAGCTTCCCACAATAAATTGGGTGAATTGTGGCCCATTCCTCCTGACAGAGCTGGTGTAACTGAGTCAGGTTTGTAGGCCTCCTTGCTCGCACACGCTTTTTCAGTTCTGCCCACACATTTTCTATAGGATTAAGGTCAGGGCTTTGCGATGGCCACTCCAACACCTTGACTTTGTTGTCCTTAAGCCATTTTGCCCCAACTTTGGAAGACCCATTTGCGACCAAGCTTTAACTTCCTGACTGATGTCTTGAGAGGTTGCTTCAATATATCCACACAATTTTCCTTCCTCATGATGCCATCTATTTTGTGCACCAGTCCCTCCTGCAGCAAAGCACCCCCACAGCATGATGCTGCCACCCCTGTGCTTCACGGTTGGGATGGTATCCTTCTGCTTGCAAGAATCCCCCTATTTCCTCCAAACATAACGATGGTCATTATGGCCAAACAGTTCTATTTTTGTTTAATCAGACCAGAGGACATTTCTTCAAAAAGTACGATCTTTGTCCCCATGTGCAGTTGCAAACAGTAGTCTGGCATTTTTATGGCAGTTTTGGAGCAGTGGCTTCTTCCTTGCTGAGCGGCCTTTCAGGTTTTGTCGATATAGGACTCGTTTTACTGTGGATATAGATACGTTTGTACCTGTTTCCTCCAGAATCTTCACAAGGTCCTTTGCTGTTGTTCTGGGATTGATTTGCACTTTTCGCACCAATGTACGTTCATCCCTAAGATACAGAACGCGTTTCCTTCCTGAGCGGTATGACGGCTGCGTGGTCCCATGGTGTTTATACTTGTGTACTATTGTTTGTACAGATGAACGTGGTACCTTCAGGCGTTTGGCAATTGCTCACAAGGATGAACCAGACTTGTGGAGGTCTACAATGTTGATGTCTTGGCTGATTTCTTTTGATTTTCCCATGATGTCAAGAAAAGAGGCACTGAGTTTGAAGGTAGACCTTGAAATACATCCACAGGTTCACCTCCAATTTACTCAAATAATGTCAATTAGCCTATCAGAAGCTTCTAAAGCCATGACATCATTTTCTGGAATTTTCCAAGATGTTTAAAGGCACAGTCAACTTAGTGTATGTAAACTTCTGACCCACTGGAATTGTGATACAGTGAATTATAAGTGAAATAATCTGTCTGTAAACAATTGTTGGAAAAATGACTTGTGTTATGCACAAAGTACATGTCCTAACCGACTTGCCAAAACTATAGTTTGTTAACAAGAAATGTGTGGAGTGGTTGAAAAACAAGTTTTAATGACTCCAATCTAAGTGTATGTAAACTTCAACTCTAAGTACAAAAAAAACAAAAAAATCTCTCTATCTCGCTCTTTCTTCTCCTTCATTGTGGAAGAAATAATGTGTTCAAAACTGTCTTTCTCTCTCTTTGAGTCAACTATTCACCACATTTTATGCACTGCTGTTCTAGTTAGCTGTATCTATGCTTTCAGTACTACATTCATTCTCTGATTCTTTGATTGGGTGGACAACATGTCAGTTCATGCTGCAAGAGCTCTGATAGGTTGGAAGAAGTCCTCCAAAGTGGAATACATATACAGTGGGGAGAACAAGTATTTGATACACTGCCGATTTTGCAGGTTTTCCTACTTACAAAGCATGTAGAGGTCTGTAATTATCTGTAATTATTATTTAATTATATATCATAGGTACACTTCAACTGTGAGAGACGGAATCTAAAACAAAAATCCAGAAAATCACATTGTATGATTTTTAAGTAATTAATTTGCATTTTATTGCATGACATAAGTATTTGATCACCTACCAACCAGTAAGATTTCCGGCTCTCACATACCTGTTAGTTTTTCTTTCAGAAGCCCTCCTGTTCTCCACTCATTACCTGTATTAACTGCACCTGTTTGAACTCGTTACCTGTATAAAAGACACCTGTCCACACACTCAATCAAACAGACTCCAACCTCTCCACAATGGCCAAGACCAGAGAGCTGTGTAAGGACATCAGGGATAAAATTGTAGACCTGCACGGAGCTGGGATGGGCTACAGGACAATAGGTAAGCAGCTTGGTGAGAAGGCAACAACTGTTGGCGCAATTATTAGAAAATGGAAGAAGTTCAAGATGACGGTCAATCACCCTCGGTCTGGGGCTCCATGCAAGATCTCACCTCGTGGGGCATCAATGATCATGAGGAAGGTGAGGGATCAGCCCAGAACTACACGGCAGGACCTGGTCAATGACCTGAAGAGAGCTGGGACCACAGTCTCAAAGAAAACCATTAGTAACACACTACGCCGTCATGGATTAAAATCCTGCAGCGTACGCAAGGACCCCATGCTCAAGCCAGCGCATGTCCAGGCCCTTCTGAAGTTTGCCAATGACCATCTGGATGATCCAGAGGAGGAATGGGAGAAGGTCATGTGGTCTGATGAGACAAAAATAGAGCTTTTTGGTCTAAACTCCACTCGCCGTGTTTGGAGGAAAAAGAAGGATGAGTACAACCCCAAGAACACCATCCCAACCGTGAAGCATGGAGGTGGAAACATCATTCTTTGGGGATGCTTTTCTGCAAAGGGGACAGGACGACTGCACCGTAATGAGGGGATGATGGATGGGGCCATGGATCGCGGGAGCTTGGCCAACAACCTCCTTCCCTCAGTAAGAGCATTGAAGATGGGTCGTGACTGGGTCTTCCAGCATGACAACGACCCGAAACACACAGCCAGGGCAACTAAGGAGTGGCTCCGTAAGAAGCATCTCAAGGTCCTGGAGTGGCCTAGCCAGTCTCCAGACCTGAACCCAATAGAAAATCTTTGGAGGGAGCTGAAAGTCTGTATTGCCCAGCGACAGCCCCGAAACCTGAAGGATCCGGAGAAGGTCTGTATGGAGGAGTGGGCCAAAATCCCTGTTGCAGTGTGTGCAAACCTGGTCAAGACCTACAAGAAACGTATGATCTCTGTAATTGCAAACAAAGGTTTCTGTACCAAATATTAAGTTCTGCTTTTCTGATGTATCAAATACTTATGTCATGCAATAAAATTTTAATTAATTACTTATAAATCATACAATGTGATTTGTTTTAGATTCCGTCTCTCACAGTTGATGTGTACCTATGATAAAAATTACAGACCTCTACATGCTTTTTAAGTAGGAAAACCTGCAAAATTGGCAGTGTTTCAAATACTTGTTCTCCTCACTGTATATATAGCCTGGCAAAGTAAACCCAGCACAGGACACAAAACTAATTTGTGGTTGTTTGTTCTGTCGAAGTTTACATTTAAAATAGGATAAACTAGGAGGGAAATCACTGCGAGGTGAAGTCACCGTAAAGTAAAGTTCAGTTTAAATCACAATGAAGTTAAATAAATATGTTACAAAAGTGCATAATAACAATCTGATTACAATAAGTGAAATGCATAAACGGTAGTGGCTCTGCTTTAAACACACTGTCCACATGATACCCTAACACCACATGAAACAGTAGATCCTCATCTCACCCATACAGCAGCTTCAAATAATGCTAGCAAGAAGCTAACATCCTCATGTCAATCCATCTAAAGTAACGTTGGACCCACAATGGATTACAACGGCTCTCTGGTGTAATTGCTTGCTCTCACTCTTATACACTGGGCAGGCACAATCCCATAACTATTTGGACACATTATTTACGGACAGTGCCATCTAATGGAAATAAATGAATACAGCTATGTGCTTTTACCACCTGGCTACATATAGACAACCTTGAAGGGAAACTATTGAGAATGGTAGCAGTCTGTATTGCCACCCCTATTTGCTATATCTTTAACCAAAGCCTAAAGCAGTGTGTGTGTCCACAGGCATGGAAGGAAGCTAAAGTAATTCCACTGCCTAAAAATAGTAAATCACCCTTTGCTGATTCTAACAGCCGCCCAATCAGTTTACTGCATGTTCTTAGTAAAATGATGGAGAGGATTGTGTTTGACCAAATACAATGCTATTTTTAAGAGAACAAGTTAACTACTGACTTTTAGGACGCATATAAAGAAGGGCACTCAACTTGTACTGCACTGACTCAGATGACTGATGATTGGTTAAAAGAAATGGATAATAAGATGATAGTTGGAGCTGTATTGTTAGATTTCAGTGCAGCCTTTGATGTTATTGATCATAAATAGTTATTGAAAAACTCACTTGCTATGGCTTTACATCACTTGCCTTCACATGGTTGGAGAGTTATTTATCCAATAGAACCCAGAGCGTGTTCTTCAATGGAAGCTACTCTAACATCAGATATGTATAGTGTGGTGTCCTTTAGGGCAGTTGCCTAGGGCCGTTCGTCTTCTCTATTTTTACAAATGATTTGCCACTGGTCTTACACAAAGCTAGAATGACTATGTATGCGGATGATCCCACACTCTACATGTCAGCACCCAAAGCCAGTGAAATTCTAAATAAGGAGGTACAGTCAGTATCAGAATGGGTGCTTAATAATAAACATGTCTTAATTACATCTAAAACTAAAAGCATAGTATTTGGTTCAAAACATTCTCTCTAAGACCTAAACAAGTGGAGTTGTACATAAAGGGTGTGACCATTGAGCAAGTTGAGGAAGCTAAACTCCTAGGTATAACATTGGATGGTCAATTATCATGGTCAAGTCATATAGACAAAATTGTTGTGAAGATAGGGAGGGGTCTGTTATAAAAAATATTTTCTGTACTAGTTGTTCAGGCTCTGGTCTTGTCCCATCTTGATAATGTCCGGTAAAATGTTCAAGTGCAGGAAAGAAAGAACTAGCAAAGCTGCAGCTGGCTCAAAACAGAGCAGCACACCTTGCCCTTAACTGCACATACAGACTGCATGCCAGTCTTTCCTGGTTGAGGGTTGATGAGAGATTAACTGCTTCTCTTCTAGTTTTTATGAGAAATATTACTGTGATGAAAATAACAGATTGTCTGTGGAATCAAATAACCCATACATACCACACAAGACATGCCACCAGGGGTCTCTTCACAGTCCCCAAGTCCAAAAGGAATTCACGGAAATGCACAGTTTTATACAGAGCCATGATTGCATGGAACTCCCTTCCATCTCCAATTACATTTTACATTTTAGTCATTTAGCAGACGCTCTTATCCAGAGCGACTTACAGGAGCAATTAGGGTTAAGTGCCTTGCTCAAGGGCACATTTACGTCATTTAGCAGACGCTCTTATCCAGAGCGACTTACAAATTGGTGCATTCACCCTATAGCCAGTGGGATAACCACCTTCCAAAATTTATTTATTTTTATTTATTTTTAATTTGTTTGTTTTTTAATTACTCAAGCAAACAGCAAAATTACCTTTAAAAAATTGATTAAACAACAACTCATGGAACTGCAGGGACGGTAAGGGGACACACACTAACACATGCATAATTATTTTTATGTATTGTTTGTATCATTTTTTTGTGTATTGTTTGTATATCGCTGTATTTTAAATTTGTTTCACTGTCATTGTCTATCAGTGTATCAGTGTTTTGTTACTTGTCATGTTTTTTTTTTTTTGTGGATCCCAGGAAGAGTAGCTGCTGCTTCTGCAAAACTAATGGCGATCCAAATAAACAGATAAAAATACAGAAGTATGAGATACCATACCTGCTACAGATTTAGTTAAAACAGCTTTTAGTTTCTACACAAACTTCAGAATACCCTAAAGTTGGACGCACTGGTGCCTTTCGGCGGAGGACCTTTTCACAGAGGAATGTGCTTGTTTTTTTAAAGTTGTGTTTTTGTACTTTTGTGTTTCCTGCACACCTTGATTGTATTTGTTTCTCTAATTTCTTAATGTGTAATTGCTTGCTGCACTTGTGATGCAGGTCTCCCTTGCAAAATAGCCTTTGGTCTCAATGCGACTCCCTGCCTAAATAAAGGATAAATAACAAATAAATAGCATTGGCTAGCGCTCACATTAACATTGCCTCACATTAGCATTTGCTCACGGTTCACAGAAGTAGCCTTCCTTAATCAAATGGGCCTGGTGTATTTTTCTACAAACTTGAGTGTAATTTCAAGTGCAGGCTGCGCTCCTTCCTGCCTAAAGAGAGCAGGCTGTGTAATCTTCAGATGTGACATGAAGCCCTAAACAGGGTTCTGAGTTGAAAGGAGCTCCCTTCTCCTCGTTCACATGCTCCCTCAGGGTGCTGTGTGTAGAAGTGGGCCCTGAACAACAGAGGCCCCTCTTAGCTCACCTCAGCTCTGTTCTGTTCACTCTTTAGTTTTTGATCTGTTTCACACATGCTCTCTCTTCTCACTTTCATTTTTTCCTTTGCCTTTCTCTCACCCTCTCTCTCTCTCTCTCTCTCTCTCTCTCTCTCTCTCTCTCTCTCTCTCTCTCACTCACTCACTCACTCACTCACTCACTCACTCACTCACTCTCTCTTTCTCCCTCTTTCGCCCTCTCTATGTCTCTGTAGCTCCCTCTTTCTCTCTGACCTAGCACACAGAATGAGGACAGTGACAGTTCTACTGCCATTTAAAGCACAACAGCTGCTTCAAAAACGAGAGAGGGGGAGATGGAGAGGTGAGAGAAAGTGGAGAGAAAGACAGAAAGAGGGAGAAAGGATCGAGGAAGGCAAAGATAGGAATAGAGAAGAAAAGGAAAAGAGAGATAGAGATAATGTTTAATTCTGGTGATGTGTGAACGTCAAGGGGGACCCCTGGGGGTATCTGTTGGTGAATGGCCTCCTTGACAGATGCTCAAGGTTGGTTCCCTCGCTACTTGAGTTGTCAGTGAGAATGCCCTCAGTAGCTAAATCACCTCTCTGGTATGCAGTAATGTGATGTGTAATTCCTCCAGCCAGAGTGGGGATATCCAACATTTCGATTTTCTATTCAGAATGACTGCAGTGTTGGGAAGACTGAGATTACCTAAAGCATCTAAACTGGAACAACCATTTCAGTAACAGGCACATTAAGGTCAAGTAAAAGATTGGAATAGTTTAGAAAAATTTATGTTATTTATATTTGAGTAGAAATAGATTAATTAATCAATCAATGTACATGAAAATAAAAAATTAAACCTGCAATAGAACATGCTGGGAAATATGATAATGATGGGCATGCTTTTTGTTAAACTCTGGTTATTAACACCAACACTGCAGTTATTTTACACCACTCTTACAGAGTTAATTTAACTCCTGAATCAACACTAGAAATGTAACATTCAAATATCACTAGTTAGCACTGGCCAATTTGCTGTGTAGGGTTGTGCTAACACTGTGCAGCCAGCCAACACTATCATTCAGTACAGCTGGGAAACAAACAACACCCACTGAGTACCATACTCCAGCTAACTGAGAGAGTATAGCCACCTACAGTGAGGGTAAAAAGTATTTGATCCCCTGCTGATTTTGTACATTTGCCGACTGACAAATAAATGATCAGTCTATAATTGTAATGGTAGGTTTATTTGAACAGTGAGAGACAGAATAACAACAACAAAATTCCAGAAGTATGCATGTCAAAAAAGTTATAAAATGATTTGCATTTTAATGAGGGAAATAAGTATTTGACCCCCTCTCAATCAGAAAGATTTCTGGCTCCCAGGTGTCTTTTATACAGGTAACAAGCTGAGATCAGGAGCACACTCTTAAAGGGAGTGCTCCTAATCTCAGCTTGTTACCTGTTTAAAAGACACCTGTCCACAGAAGCAATTAATCAATCAGATTCCAAACTCTCCACCATGGCCAAGACCAAAGAGCTCTCCAAGGATGTCAGGGACAAGATTGTAGACCTACACAAGGCTGAAATGGGCTACAAGACCATGAGAAGGTGACAACAGTTGGTGTGATTATTCGCAAATGGAAGAAACACAAAATAACTGTCAATCTCCCTCGGCCTGGGGCTCCATGCAAGATCTCACCTCGTGGAGTTGCAATGATCATGAGAAAGGTGAGGAATCAGCCCAGAACTACACGGGAGGATCTTGTCAATGATCTCAAGGCAGCTGGGACCATAGTCACCAAGAAAACAGTTGGTAACACACTACGCCGTGAAGGACTGAAATCCTGCAGCGCCCGCAAGATCCCCCTGCTCAAGAAAGCACATATACAGGCCTGTCTGAAGTTTGCCAATGAACATCTGAATGATTCAGAGGAGACCTGGGGGAAAGTGTTGTGATCAGATGAGACCAAAATCGAGCTCTTTGGCATCAACTCAACTCGCCGTGTTTGGAGGAGGAGGAATGCTGCCTATGACCCCAAGAACACCATCCCCACCGGCAAACATGGAGGTGGAAACATTATGCTTTTGGGGTGTTTTTCTGCTAAGGGGACAGGACAACTTCTCCGCATCAAAGGGACGATGGACGGGGCCATGTACCGTCAGATCTTGGGTGAGAACCTCCTTCCCTCAGCCAGGGCATTGAAAATGGGTCGTGGATGGGTATTCCAGCATGACAATGACCCAAAACACACGGCCAAGGCAACAAAGGAGTGGCTCAAAAGGAAGCACATTAAGGTCCTGGAGTGGCCTAGCCAGTCTCCAGACCTTAATCCCATAGAAAATCTGTGGAGGGAGCTGAAGGTTCGAGTTGCCAATCATCAGCCTTGAAACCTTAATGACTTGGAGAAGATATGCAAAGAGGAGTGGGACATGTGTGCAAACCTGGTGGCCAACTACAAGAAACGTCTGACCTCTGTGATTGCCAATAAGGGTTATGCCACCAAGTACTAAGTCATGTTTTGCAGAGGGGTCAAATACTTATTTCCCTCATTAAAATGCAAATCAATTTATAATATTTTTGACATGCGTTTTTCTTGATGTTTTTGTTGTTATTCTGTCTCTCACTGTTCAAATAAACCTACCATTAAAATTATAGACTGATCATTTCTTTGTCAGTGGGCAAACGTACAAAATCAGCAGGGGATCAAATACTTTTTTCCCTCACTGTATGCTCTGGTACGTTGTCCATTTTAGTTTTGTGACTTTGTCCTAATATGGACACCATATACAGTTGAAGTCGGAAGTTTACATACACCTTAGCCAAATACATTTAAATTAAGTTGTTCACAATTCCTGACATTTAATCCTAGTAATAATTCCCTGTCTTAGGTCAGTTAGGATCACCACTTTATTTTAAGAATGTGAAATGTCAGAATAATAGTAGAGAGAATGATTTATTTCTGCTTTCATTTCTTTCATCACATTCCCAGTGGGACAGAAGTTTACATACACTCAATGAGTGTTTGGTAGCATTGCCTTTAAATTGTTTAACTTGGGTCACACGTTTTGGGTAGACTTCCACAAGCTTCCCACAATAAGTTGGGTGAATTCTGGCCCATTCCACCTGACAGAGCTGGTTGAACTGAGTCAGGTTTGTAGGCATCCTTGCTCGCACATGCTTTTTCATTTCTGCACACACATTTTCTATAGGATTGAGGTCAGGGCTTTGTGATGGCCACTGCAATACATTGACTTTGTTGTCCTTAAGCCATTTTGCCACAACTTTGGAAGTATCATTGTCCATTTGGAAGACCCAAGCTTTAACTTCCTTACTGATGTCTTGAGATGTTGCTTCAATATATCCACATCATTTTCCTTCCTCATGATGTCATCTATTTTGTGAAGTGCACCAGTCCCGCCTGCAGCAAAGCACCACCACAGCATGATGCTGCCACCCCCGTGCTTCACGGTTGGGATGGTGTTCTTCTGCAGTGCAAGAATCCCCCTATTTCCTTCAAACATAACGATGTTCATTATGGCCAAACAGTTCTATTTTTGTTTCATCAGACCAAGAGGACTTTTCTCCAAAAAGTACGATCTTTGTCCCCATGTGCAGTTGCAAACTGTAGTCTGGCTTTTTTTATGGCGGTTTTGGAGCAGTGGCTTCTTCCTTGCTGAGCGGCCTTTCAGGTTATGTCGATATAGGACTCGTTTTACTGTGGATATAGATCCTTTTTTTACCTGTTTCCTCCAGCATCTTCACAAGCTCCTTTGCTGTTGTTCTGGGATTCATTTGCACTTTTCGCAGCAAAGTATGTTCATCTGTAGGAGACAGAATGCGTCTCCTTCCTGAGCATTATGACAGCTGCGTGGTCCCATGGTGTTTATACTTGCGTACTATTGTTTGTACAGATGAACGTGGTACCTTCAGGCATTTGGAAATTGCTCCCAAGGATGAACCAGACTTGTGGATGTCTTTTGATTTCCCCATGAAAATCACTGAGTTTGAGGGTAGACCTTGAAATACATCCACAGGTTCACCTCCAATTGACTCAAAGTATGTCAATTAGCCTATCAGAAGCTTCTAAAGCATTTTCTGAAATGTTCCAAGTTGTTTAAAGGCACAGTCGACTTAGTGTATGTAAACTTCTGACCCACTGGAATTGTGATACAGTGAATTATAAGTTAAATAATCTGTCTGTAAACAATTGTTGGAAAAACTACTTGTGTCATTCACAAAGTAGATGTCCTAACCAACTTGCCAAAACTATAGTTTGTTAACAAGACATTTGTGGAGTGGTTGAAAAACAAGTTTTTAATGACTCCAACCTAAGTGTATGTAAACTTCCGACTTCAACTGTACATGTGCTGCTCAAACGGACACATGCACAATCCAAGGCGTCTCTCAGTCTAGCCATGTTTATTGGAGCAGACGCTCCAACAGCATGAGGACATGATAATGAAGAGACATTTACGTGGCCTGAAATAACCATATGCTTGGCTAATTGTGATGCGGAATAGATACGTTGTATTTTTGAGTTTGGTATCAATTTACTTCCCGTGGTGATAATGTAGCGTTCAGAAAACATTCATAAAGCCTTTATATGCATGACATAAAGACTCTTAACTAATGGATTGGTAGGACAACATCTCTATTTTTAACATTGAGGTATGCCAGATAACACCCAGAAGATTGAAGTTTGAGTATTTGAAATTAATGTTGCTAGGTTGCCATTAATCTTCATATTGACATTCAAAGGCTATAGATAGGCATTGGTGAAAATATTGAATAAGTCAGCAACCCAAGTGTATTATGATCATTTGTAGGTACAGTACATTAATACTTGTACCGGAATTGTAATTCATTTTAATGAATGAACGGAATGTTTCATAGTGTAGCTGCTATGTCTCTCCTTTCCTCTCTCTCTCTCTCTCTCTCTCTCTCTCTCTCTCTCTCTCTCTCTCTCTCTCTCTCTCTCTCTCTCTCAATTTCTCTTAATCTGTCTTTCAATCGCTATCTTCCAAACTTGCATTTGTCTGTGATTTGTGATATCAGCCTTACTCGCTCTCGCTGTAGTGGGTGGTAGAGTTGTATGCCTGCAGGCCCTGTGGCATGACCAGGTCAGCCTTTAATTACTGTGAATTACCATTCATTACACGCATACACACACACACACACACACACACACACACACACACACACACACACGCACACACCACCACCACCTTTCAAGGATGCAGACGGCATCAGTATCAGTATGCTAGGCTGCTGTGAGCTGCACTGAACCATGCCATGCATGGTTGGGCTAAACTCAGCCTGGCTTGCTGAGATGCTCTGGGATGGTTTAGATTGGGGTAGGCTTGACTAAACTAGACTGGGATAAGGTATACTTTGCCAAACTGAAGAAGCTTGACTGATCTGAGGTATATCTTCCTCAGGTAGTTGACTGAGGTAGCTAACAGGTTATACTGTGCTGAGGTACAGTATAACTGAGGTAGCTTGACTGCTCTGGATTGGACTGGAGTGACTCTTATCTCCATCTGCATATTTGTATACTATTCTACGTAGGTGGTAAAATAATGTCTGCTTTTTACAAGCATTAAGGTAATGAGGTAAAGCAGACATTGGAGGAGACATTGGAACATTCCCCACCTGAAAGATCACCTAATGATGGTAATACGATAGTCCGCGTTTGTCTCGAGCAAGCACAGAATGACATTGGGCTTTGTTCATTAAAGAAATCAGTGGGGTGTAAGATGTCTATGTGGTGCTTTATCTTCACCTGCTAACGAGCTTGTCTGAGAGTAACAGGACACAGCTCTGCTACTACTATTAGGACGAAAGCGGAGGCATTACACAGGATAATGGGCCGTTGAATAAATGAAACCTCAATCTGGTACACTTAAGGCAGTGTGTGTGTGTGTGTGTGTGTGTGTGTGTGCTTGTGCGTGCTCATACTGGGTACAAATGTTCCTGTAGTGTGATATGTGATTGATGTGTGACTTGGTGGACCAGGTGTAGGGATTTATTTTCTGTGAAGGACAGTCACAGTTATATTCTTTAGAGCAGCAAGCACTCTTCATTACTTCATTTCTACAGTACTGATGCACTAGCTGGGTCACAAACTATGAAGGTGCAACTATGAAGACTAATAATGAGATCAAACGTGAATAATTACAACATGAGATTTCATCTATAACATTGGCACCAGTTGTCCTTGGGAACCCAAGGACAGGAGTTCTTCAGGGAACAGTTCTTTGCTCGCTATATAAATAAAAGCCCAGTTTTGGAGATCTATTGTCCAAAACTGGTACACATGCTCCATTGTACACAGGCTCCATTGTGAAGCTCTCGTTTGACAGAGAGCACAATACTAAGCACTGAAATAACAAATTACATGCGGCTGCCTCAGGTCTGCAATCAATGGGCGACTTCAGCAGAACAACTTAAACAAGATCAATGAGAGCTCTTCCTACACTAGCAATCTCTCCTGATAATGACTCCCCATGCCTTATACAGAGCCTAATGAAGGAAAACTTTAAATGTATATGAATTTTACATTTAAAACCCTTTTTCTGCCATTGATTTTGCATTTGTACGCCACATGCCAGGTCAGAAGGAGACTGCTGGCCCCTCACTCGCCTTGACAAACCGAGTAACACCAAACCACCCCACATCCTGCAGCCCCAGCCTGCCTGGCTCCCTGGTGAGGAGGAGAGGGATGGTGTCGAGGAAGAGAGTAGAAAGGGATGAGGTCCTGGAAGAGGAGAGAGGGATGAGTTCTGGGAGGAAGGAAATAGGAATGAGCCAAGTTCTGGGAGAAGGAGAGGAGAGAGGGATGAGGTCTGGGAGTGTGAGTGTGAGAGATAACTTGTAAGACGCTCACTCCACTCGGTCACGTGCGTTTGCGATTAGAGGACCAATGGTTTGAGCTCGGTAAGAGGACAGGGACAGTGGAGGAAGCGATGCTGTTAGCATCACATTGACGTCGGTTTCACATGCATGCACACACACACACAGATAGGCAGTATTTATGTTAAATGTATTAGAAATACATACAGTGCCTTCGGAAAGTATTCAGACCCTTTGACTTTTTCCACATTTTGTTACGTTACAGCCTTATTCTAAAATGGATTAAATTGCTTATTTTTCTCTACAAACAATACCCCATAATGACATAGCAAAAACAGGTTTTTAGAATTTTTTGCAAATGTATAAAACTACGTTTTTCCGTATTTACATAAGTATTCATACCCTTTACTCAGTACTTTGTTGAAGCACCTTTGGCAGCGATTACAGCCTCGAGTCTTCATAGGTATGACGCTACAAGCTTGGCACACTTGTATTTGGGGAGTTTCACCCATTATTCTCTGCAGAGCCTATCAAGCTCTGTCAGGTTGGATGGGGAGAATCGCTGCACAGCTATTTTCAGGTCTCTCCAGAGATGTTTAAGTCCGGGCTCTCGCTGGGCCACTCAAGGACATTCAGAGACTTGTCCCGAATCCATTCCTGTGTTTTCTTGGCTGTGTGCTTAGGGTCGTTGTCCTGTTCGAAGATTAACCTTCACCCCAGTCTGAGGTCCTGAGCGCTCTTGAGCAGGTTTTCATCAATAATCTCGCTGTACTTTGCTCCGTTCATCTTTGCCTCTATCCTGACAAGTCTCCCAGTCCCTGCCGCTGAAAAACATCCCCACAGCATAATGCTGCCACCACCATGCTCCTCCAGACGTGTAGCTTAGCATTCAGGTCAAAGAGTTCAATCTTGGTTTCATCAGACCAGATAATCTTGTTTCTCATGGTCTGAGAGTCTTTAGGTGCCTTTTGGCAAACTCCAAGCGGGCTGTCATGTGCCTTTTACTGAGGAGTGGCTTCCGTCTGGCCACTCTACCATAAAGGACTGATTGGTGGAGTGCTGCAGAGATGGTTGTTCTTCTGGAAGGTTCTTCCATCTCCAGAGTCCTGTCAGAGTGACCATCGGGTTCTTAGTCACCTCCCTGACCAAGGCCCTTCTTCCCCGATTGTTCAGTTTGGCCAGGCGGCCAGATCTAGGAAGAATCTTGGTGGTTCCAAACTTCTTCCATATAAGAACAATGGAGGCCACTGTGTTCTTGGGGACCTTCAATGCTGCATAAATGTTTTGGTACCCTTCCCCAGATCTGTGCCTCGACACAATCCTGTCTCTGAGTTCTACGGACAATTCCTTCAACCTGATGGCTTGGTTTTTGCTCTGACATGCACTGTCAACTGTGGGACCTTATATAGACAGGTGTGTGCCTTTCTAAATCATGTCCAATCAATTGAATGTCCCACAGGTGGACTCCAATCAAGTTGTAGAAACATGTCAAGGATGATCAATGGAAACAGGATGCACCTGAGCTCAATTTCGAGTCTCATAGCAAAGGGTCTGAATACTGAATACTTAGGTATTTTTGTTTTTTATGTTTAGTACATTTGTGAACATTTCTAAAAGCCTGTTTTCGCTTTGTCATTGTAGATTGCTGAGGATTTTAATTTGCTTTAATACATTTTAGAATAAGGCTGTAATGTAACAAAATGGGGAAAAGGTCAAGGGGTCTGAATACTTTCCGAAGGCACTGTATTTCAATTATTTGTGCATATTTTGTCATTTGTATTTCATTTTCCTGATCTACAATCCAATGTATTTTGTAACAAGATACTTTTGAGAGCTGTAATTTGTATTTTCAAAAAACAAAATACTTTTCTATATAATTTCTGGTTCAGCTTTAAATGACGTTCAGCTTATAAAGGCTTCATAAAGCCTTCATAATGCCTTCAGAAGCACTACATAAATGTGTTACAAAGCATCTATAACCGTATGTCATACTTTATGAAGGGTTAATAAATGTAGCATAACTGTGTGACATAATCACCAATGTCAAATGTGACAAAACCCACTATGTCAAAAATAATAACATGTTATGCTGAAGGATGGCATACGCTCTAAAGTGATTTAATGTAAGTCACATTACACCTAATCTCGTTCCCAGACACTTCTGCCCAAATGCACGGAAGGTCTGGTGGACCAACGCATGAAACTTGGCCTTCATTAGTTATGGTTAGGTTTCAAATCAAATTTTAAGAAGATAAATTGTGGAAATTGGCAGGGTTTAGCAATAATTATGACTTTTTGACTGTGTTAAGTAGTGACGATGACAAATAGTTTACTCAGTAAGGTCACTCATATAGAATTCTATGGTCACTCCTATTAAGGCCAACTTTGAACGGTTGATAGCCCAGGCTTGAATCTGCTGTGTGTGCAATAGCCTGGGGATGACGTTACACCAAGAAACACTTACCTTGATGAAAGCCCCCAAACTAAAGAAATTGAAAATGTATTTATTCTGGAACCAAGTTACATGTTCCTCAGTACACAAACACACACACATTCACCCACTCCCCTGCTGAGAGATCAGCCACAAAATATTGGCACCATTGTAACAGGTTGTAATCAAGCCCTGGTCTCCAGCATGGGAACAGAAGAGGAATACCTTGTGCGGTAGTCTCAGGTTGGACTACTCTAAATCATCTTGGTACTGACACACACACACAAATGCTAGCTTTGCAGGTCCATCAACTATTTAAATACATCTCATTCCCTACAGTAACCTGTGGATCATGAGAGAACCTTCATAAATCAGCAGAACGTTAATAACTTATTTATTGGCACTTTATGTAGTGTCCTGTAATACTTAGTTTGAAGTGAGACACCTTCAGTCATTCATAACACATCCATAAAGACCCTTTATTGCATGACGCTGTACTTAATTTAAAGTCAGACCCTTTTGGTAATTTATAACACATGCATAAATGTCTTATATCATATGATGCTGGACTTAATATAA
Organism: Coregonus clupeaformis; assembly: GCF_020615455.1. Taxonomy (NCBI): domain Eukaryota; kingdom Metazoa; phylum Chordata; class Actinopteri; order Salmoniformes; family Salmonidae; genus Coregonus; species Coregonus clupeaformis. Next base: position 20,202,832 of record NC_059206.1, read on the forward strand.
AGTCAGTCACCTTTGGTCATTCATAACACATGCATAAATTACTTGTATCATATGACACTGTACTTATTATAACTTCAGAAACCTTTGGTCATTCATAACACATACATAAAGGCTTAATGTTGTAAACCCAAATGTATTAACACTTAGGGAATTATCACTAACAGCTGCAAAAAATACACATTAAAGACCAAATACAAACATTTAATTTATTTGTACATTTTTTTAAACAATACAAATACATGAAGTTTCAAAAAGTGCAGCAATGCAATTACATTGAACATTACACAGGGCTGTGAATAGTGTAGCTTGTCCCTGAGCTGGTCAATGAATGGTTCTTGAATATCTTCCTGCTGGAGGTACTGCATGTTGGTTCCAACCGTAAAAGTAGCAACAAAGAAAGAAAAAGTTAGCAGGTCTGTTAGGAAATGTCTTTGTCACACCATCTGGATAAAGGCATTTCTGTGCTGCGCCATAAACTCTAAATTGGAAGATGCGAAACTCCATTCAATTTGTATTATTATATTCCTATTTCATTTACTAATTGCATGACGTGACTATGAGACATGGCTGTATCTAGGGGGATTTGTGTTTAGCTGAGCCTGCTAGTGTCACGGTTTCGGCCGAGGCTGCCTCTCTCCCTTGCTCGGGCAGGCTTCGGCGTTCGTCGTCTCCGGAATACTAGCTGCCACCGTTGTATGTTTCTATGTTCGTTTGCTTTTGTCTGATTGTTGTACACCTGTTATCGTTTAGTGTAATTAGTGTCCTATAAGTTCTCGTTGTGTTTGTCTAGTGTTGTGTGTGATTGTTTTACTGTCGTGCCGGTAGGCTGGATTATTACTGTTTGCTCGATTGAGCTATTTTGCTCCTTAGTTTTGGAGTATTTTGTCGCACCTGTTTGTGTGCTTGTGTTTTCGCCTACGTGCGGAGCTTTTGCCTCAGGGCAGTTATTTCGTGTTTGTTTTGCTGTGCATCACTAAAGTCTGTTGGACTAACGTACTGCGTCCTGCGCCTGATTCCACCCACACCCACCTACATCTACCTTGACAGAATCACACACCATACTCGATGGAATCAGCAGGAGCCGCAGCAGCACAGGCGACGTTGGAGGACAGGGTCCGTAAGCAGAATGACCAGATCCTGCGGATGGGGTCCGCACTGCAGGAGGTGATCACCACCATCCGAGGCTGGGAGACCCGAGGGACTCCTCCACCGCCATCCTCCCTGCCCGCACCATCGGCCACTCAGCCCATTCCCGCTCCGGAACCCAGAGGAGTTCGACTCTCGCTCCCGAGGGCCTACGATGGGACCGCGGCCGGGTGTCAGGGATTCCTTCTCCAGGTGGAGCTTTACCTGGCCACCGTGCCCTCGGGACACGAGAGTGTGTCCGCCCTGATCTCCTGCCTTTCCGGGAAGGCGTTGGAATGGGCCAACGCAGAGTGGAGGAGGATCGACGCTAACACCATCACCTACGACGAGTTCTCCCTCCGCTTCAGGGCGGTGTTTGACCATCCCCCGGAGGGGAAAGCGGCGGGGGAGCGTCTGGTCGGCCTCAGGCAGGGGAAGAGGAGTGCCCAGGAGTTCGCCTTGGAGTTCCGTGACTCTAGCGGCGGATGCAGGGGTGGAATGAGCGGGCTCTCATTGATCACTACAGATGTAGTCTACGCGAGGACGTCCGTAGGGAGCTGGCCTGTAGGGATACCAGCCTCTCGTTCGACCAGTTGGTCGACATGTCCATCAGGCTGGATACCCTGCTAGCTACCCGCGGACGTTCCGAGGGGGGTCCGTCCATTTCACCCTCCAGCGCCTCCGAGCCGTGCCCCATGGAGCTCGGGGGCACTGGCGCTAGAGAGAGGAGGGGTCGGCTTATGAGGGGGTCCATCTCCTGCACCAACTGTGGTCGGGGAGGACACACCGCGGCTAGGTGCTGGGGATGGCCTCCTCGGGGAGAGGACGACAGGTCCCGCACTGGGGAGTCCTTCCAGGTGAGTAGGCGCCCCACTCACCCAGAGCTCTCTGTTGCACATTTCTGTATATCTGTGTGTTTTCCACAGGTAGCACCTCATTCCCAGCATAAGGCGCTGGTAGATTCAGGCGCGGCTGGGAATTTTGTTGATAAGAAGTTTTGTTTAGCCTTAGGGATTCCCCTTCTCCCTGTGGACGTTCCCTTCCCCGTTCATGCCCTAGATAGCCGTCCGTTGGGTGCGGGCTTGATCAGGGGAGGTCACTGCGCCACTTAGGATGTGTGCGCAGGGGGGTCATCAGGAGATGATCCAGCTATTTCTGATCGACTCGCCTGCGTATCCGGTGGTGCTGGGCATGCCCTGGTTGAGTACCCATAACCCATCGATTTCGTGGCAGGAGAGGGCTCTGATGGAGTGGTCTGCCCAGTGTGTGGGTCGATGTTTAGGCATTTCCATCGGGGCTACCTCGGTGGAGAGTCCAAACCAGGTGCCCGCATTGCACGTTCCCCCTGAGTATGGGGATTTGGCTATTGTGTTCAGTAAGTCGAGGGCGACGCAGTTGCCTCCCCATAGGCAGGGAGATTGTGCGATAGACCTCCAGGCAGGAGCTGCGCTCCCACGGAGCCATGTGTATCCTCTGTCTCAGGAGGAGAAGATAGCTATGGAGACGAATCTCTGAGACAAGGATACATACGGCCGTCCACTTCCCCTGCGTCCTCGAGTTTCTTTTTTGTGAAGAAAAAGGATGGAGGATTACGCCCGTGCATTGATTACCGTGGTCTCAATCAGATCACGGTGAAGTACAGTTATCCACTCCCGCTGATTGCGACCATGACGGAGTCATTGCACGGGGCGCGTTTCTTCACTAAATTAGATCTCAGGAGCGCGTACAACTTGGTGCGCATTAGGGGGCGATGAATGGAAGACAGCCTTTAGTACCACCTCGGGCCATTACGAGTATCTTGTCATGCCATACGGGTTGATGAACGCTCCTTCAGTTTTCCAATCATTCGTGGATGAGATCTTCAGGGACATGCAGGGGCAGGGGGTGGTCGTGTACATCGATGACATTCTCGGTACTCACCTACCCGAGTCGAGCATGTGGCCCTGGTGCGCCGAGTGTTGCGGAGACTGTTGGAGCACGACCTGTATGTCAAGGCAGAGAAGTGTCTGTTCTTCCAGGAGTCGGTTCCCTTTTTGGGTTATCAGTTGTCTGCGCCAGGGGTGAAGATGGAGGTAGACCGGGTGTCAGCCGCAGTGTAATTGGCAAACGCCAACTACTGTGAAGGAGGTGCAGCAGTTTTTGGGGTTTGCGAATTATTACCGGAGGTTTATCCGGGGTTTTGGACAGGTGGCAGCTCCCATAACGTCTCTTTTGAAGGGGGGTCCGTGCGTCTGCAGTGGTCAGCCGAGGCGGACAGGGCGTTTGGGAGGCTAAAGGACCTGTTTACCCGGCTCGGTGCTGGCGCATCCGGATCCCTCTTTGCCATTTCAGGTAGAGGTGGACGCGTCAGAGGCCGGTATAGGAGCCGTGCTGTCGCAACGGTCCGGCGCGCAACCTAAGCTCCGCCCCTGTGCCTTTTATTCCAAGAAGCTCAGTCCGGCGGAGCAAAACTATGACGTGGGGGACAGGGAGTTGTTAGCCGTGGTACAGGCCCTAAAGGTGTGGAGGCACTGGCTTGAGGGGGCTCAACACCCTTTCCTCATTTTGACGGACCACCGTAACCTGGAGTACATCCGGGCAGCGAGGAGGCTGAACCCTCGCCAGGCGAGGTGGAATATGTTTTTGACCCGTTTCACATTTAAGATCACCTACATCCCTGGGTCACAGAACGGTAAGGCAGACGCACTGTCTCGGCGGTATGACACGGAGGAGAGGTCCGTGGAGCCCACTCCCATACTGCCGGAGTCTTGTCTGGTGGCACCGGTAGTGTGGGAGGTCGATGCCGAACTCGAGCGGGCGCGACGCACCGACCCTAGTCCACCTCAATGCCCGGAGGGTCGGAAGTACGCTCCGCTCGAGGTTCGGGATCGTTTGATCTATTGGGCTCACACGTCACCCTCCTCTGGACACCCTGGTATCGGCCGGACAGTGCACTGTCTTAGTACCAAGTACTGGTGGCCCACGTTGGCGAGGGATGTGAGGGTTTATGTTTCCTCCTGCTCGGTGTGCGCCCAGTGTAAGGCGCCTAGACATCTGCCTAGGGGTAAGTTACTACCCCTGCCCGTTCCACAACGACCATGGTCTCACCTCTCGGTGGATTTCCTCACTGACCTTCCTCCTTCACAGGGGAATACCACTATACTGGTCGTTGTGGACCGGTTTTCTAAGGCCTGTCGTTTGCTCCCTATGCCGGGCCTTCCTACTGCCCTGCAAACCGCCGAAGCACTATTCACCCATGTGTTCCGGCACTACGGGGTACCCGAGGATATTGTGTCTGATCGAGGTCCCCAATTTACCTCCAGAGTCTGGAGAGCTTTTATGGAGCGGTTGGGGGTCTCGGTGAGCCTCACCTCGGGTTACCACCCGGAGAGTAATGGGCAGGTGGAACGCGTGAACCAGGATGTGGGTAGGTTTCTTAGAACATACTGCCAGGACCGGCCGGAGGAGTGGGCAAGGTACCTTCCCTGGGCCGAGATGGTCCAGAATTCCCTACGCCATTCCTCCACTAACCTAACTCCTTTTCAATGTGTGTTGGGTTACCAGCCGGTTCTGGCACCTTGGCAGCAGAGCCAGATCGAGGCTCCTGCGGTGGATGAGTGGGCGCGGCGCTCGGAGGAGACATGGAACGCTGCACACGTCCACCTGCAGCGGGCCCTCCGACGTCATAAGGCGAGCGCCGATCTCCACCGCAGTGAGGGACCAGTGTACGCACCTGGTGATCGAGTCTGGCTCTCTACCAGAAACCTGCCCCTCCGCCTGCCCTGTCGGAAACTGGGTCGGCGGTTTGTAGGGCCATTTAAAGTCCTGAGAAGGTTGAACGAGGTGTGTTACAAATTACAACTACCTGTTGAGTATAAGAGTATTAACCCCTCGTTCCATGTGTCTCTTCTCAGGCCGGTGGTAGCTGGCCCACTCCAAGAAAGTGAGATCAGGAGACTCCTCCGCCCCCATTGGACATCGAGGGGGCACGGCGCATCCGTACGGTCCATCTTGGATTCGAGACGTCGGATGGGGGGTCTCCAATATCTAGTGGAGTGGGAGGGGTACGGCCCAGAGGAGCGGTGCTGGGTGCAGAGGAGAGACATTTTGGACCCGTCTCTCCTGACGGAATTCCATCGTGGGCACCCGACGCACCCTGCTCCGCGTCCTCTGGTCGCCCCCGAGGCCGGAGTCGGCGCACGTCTGGAGCCGCGCGCAAGGGGGGGTACTGTCACGGTTTCGGCCGAGGCTGCCTCTCTCCCTTGCTCGGGCAGGCTTCGTGTTCGCTGCCTCCGGAATACTAGCTGCCACCGTTGTATGTTTCTATGTTCGCTTGCTTTTGTCTGATTGTTGTACACCTGTTATCGTTTAGTGTAATTAGTGTCCTATAAGTTCTCGTTGTGTTTGTCTAGTGTTGTGTGTGATTGTTTTACTGTCGTGCCGGTAGGCTGGATTATTACTGTTTGCTCGGTTGAGCTATTTTGCTCCTTAGTTTTGGAGTATTTTGTCGCACCTGTTTGTGCGCTTGTGTTTTCGCCTACGTGCGGAGCTTTTGCCTCAGGGGAGTTATTTTGTGTTTGTTTTGCTGTGCATCACTAAAGTCTGTTGGACTAACGTACTGCGTCCTGCGCCTGATTCCACCCACACCCACCTACATCTACCTTGACAGCTAGCTACCTACATTTCTGCTAGCTAGCAATTGCTGTGAAGTCACCGACATTATTTGAAACAACGATTGCTACAGTATGTAATCTAACTCAACACTTAACTACTACATTTTCACAACTACATTTACATGTTGGTCACTCTTATGCAGAGCGACTTACAGACAGTGCATTCAACTAAGGTAGATAAAAAAACTCATCACAGTCATAGCAAGTAAAACGTTTCTAGGACCATTACTGAGAATGTTGTGGTTGTTAAGGGCTACTTGCTAATGTATTTTAATTAAATAAAATACTTTTGAAATGTATGTTGTAATTTATTTTGATACATTTTACATTTTAGTCATTTAGCAGACGCTCTTATCTAGAGTGACTTACAGTTAATGAGTGCATACATTTTTCATATTATATTTGATACGTTGGTCTTTAGGGTATTTTGTAATTGTATTTTGTAATTTTTGTTCATCCCAACGCATTCATACGCACAACAGCGTCTCCATCGTCCCCAAGTTCACAGCATATATCTGCGGCTACAGTAGCTAGTACAGAGCAGAAATCATCCAGTAATCAGGAGAGGACAGGAGCAGATAAGGTCATTTTTCAGGTGAAGTAATTAAAGATGTGGCTGACAGCGGAGGCAGGGCCTCAATGTCCCTCAGGAGTATGTTGAGAAAGCCACATTATGCTGTATCTCGAACTACATGGCCAAAACCAATCATGTCCCCTGTACAGAGATAGATATGCAGAAGAAGGAGTGGAGGGGCAGGAATTTGGGTCATTTTAGTCATTGAACATGATACATTTACATTACATTTACATTTAAGTCATTTAGCACATCTGACATCTTAATAGGATGTGCTCTAGTTTTAGGGGAATATATTCAGTGAAGATGTGTTGGTCCTCAGGTGGCCACTTTTTAAAACTCTTCTCTCATTGGGATCTAGTACAGAACCCTGATCCCACCAGTTTGGCAGAAATAGAAAAGAGATACAATGCCCGAAGCAGGGCTATTCAATTCCAGGGCCAAAGCAGATTTGGAGTTCGTCCAATTTTTTGTTTTTCTCCTTCTAATCAGGGACTGATTCAGATCTGGCACACCAACTGAGTGAACTGAGTGAACTCTTTGACCAATCAGTGACATGAATCAATCAATTTACTACCGGGTAGAAAAGACATCCAGCAGTACTTAATTCGGCCCTCCAGGCCTGGAGTTGAATTGCACTGTCGAACAATATGATATCTAATTATGTGCTCAGAGATCTACGGATCATGTTTGTTCTGTACAATACAGTTGCACAGGGAGAGGTAGAAGCTGTGAACATTTCAGACATGATGAGTTAAAGGGGAAAGTGATTGTTTCGCAAAAGTAAACACCTCTATTGAATCCCATCAGACCTGTTTCCCAGTGGCTCAGGCTTCTTGTTATCATTTATCCCAAATAAAAGTTCAAGGAAAATACTACCTGGGATAAAGCAACATTCCATTTAGTGAATTCATGACTGCCTCCTTCCCAACCACTATCCATAACTATTTTTCAGTGGTGTTGTCCCCTTTTGATTTGAATGACTGGCAGGGCAGAGGCAAAGCCTTCTCATAGTGCACCATTTTGCCAGTCCTCTAGGCATTAGGCAGAGGCTGACAGATCCCCTTTTTGGGAGAAGTGGCGGCTTGTGAGATTGCTGCACCAGCTCAAATGTCTGGGAGCGCTGCACCCTCCTCGATACACAGAGCACTTTGACATAGAGACTAGGGCTGCATCCCAAACCCTATAGGCCGTGGTCAAAAATAGTGCACTAAATTGGGAATAGGGTGCCATTTGGGATGCCGACCAGGCACTGAGAGGCAAAGTACAATTACACCATTCCTCAATCCTCGCACACCGGCACATCTGCAAAGAAAGCACTCAACCCACATAACTTAGTTGTCAGTGTTGCATAATATCAGGAAATTCTTCCTTGGGTTCATGAAGGTATGTTGTTTGATATATAATCTAAATTGTGTTGTACTATTGATTTTGGCTCTAATCTAAATGCATGCTTTGATGGAACTAATATACTACCCAAGCTTGAAAGAAAAGGGTGGCATAGTCTGCAGCTCATCAGATATAATTTACAATACAATACAATACATGTAACCACTAAATCTTCCACTTTTACTACAAAAATACATTTTCTTATCCATTGTCTTTGCTACACAACCTCATTTGATTTACATTGAATTGGTTCTTAAAGAGATCACTGTTATATTGAGAGCAGTCAACAAAAAAACATCAACATATTCAATGTTTTCTTTCTGTGAAATGTTGTCACATTTACAGCATTGGTTTCAATGTTCCGTCTAAATGCTTTACGTGTCTCTGGCTCTGATGTGTATATATCTGCTGGTTGACACATATATAGCTTCCCTTGCTTTTGGAGACAAAAAACGTGGTTTCCATAGTGATGCCATGGAAAAGATTGTGTACTTACTGTATATATTGTGGTTTTGGAACACACACTGTGCTATATACTATTATTCTCACTGTTTGTTTCTGTTTGAGGCTGAAAAAAATAGTTTTGTATTGTGAACACCTAGCCAGCTCTCTCTCATAAAGGCTTTTCACACTGCAAGTTCTGTCCTTAACCCTGTGTTAAAATTAGCCCTGGGCTAAGCCAATAATTGTGCAGTCTGTAGGGGAGAGTGGGGTAAGTTGAGCCAAAGGTGTAAGTTGAGACAGCCTTATTTCTAGGAAACCATACACAAAATGTATCATTTGACCAAATATTTAGTAAGATGTCATCATTGCATGGAGTCTGTTATGTAAGAAACCACATGGACCACATTTTAGGGACCACTTTTGGCTCGTGAGCGCTACTTTCAAAACTACTGGCTAAAAAGTATACAAAAGTACCTGATAATCTCTTTAATAGTATATAATTCACAGTCAAGTCATGGGTGGGCCTGGGACAGCATAGGCCCACCCAATGGGGAAACAGGTCCAGACAATCAGAATGAGTTGTTCCCCACAAAAGGGCTTTATTACAGACAGAAATACTCCTCAGTTTCATTAGCTGTCCAGGTGGCTGGTCTCAGATGATCCCACAGGTGAAGAAGCCGGATGTGGAGGTCCTGGGATGGCGTGTTAACACGTGGTCTGCGGTTGTGAGGCCAGTTGGATATACTGCCAAATTCTCTAAAACAACAATGGAGGTGGCTTATGGTAGAGACATTAACATTAAATTATCTGGCAACAGCTCTGATAGACATTCCTGCAGTCAGCATAACTTGAGACATCTGTGGCATTTTGTTGTGTGACAAAACTGCACATTTTAGAGTGGCCTTTTATTGTCCCCAGTACAAGGTGCCCATGTGTAATGATCATGCTGTTTAATCAGCTTCTTGATATTCCACACCTTTCAGGTGGATGGATTATCTTGTCAAAGGAGAAATTATCACTAACAGGGTTGTAATCATGTGTAGCTCAGTTGGTAGAGCATAGCAAGCACCAGGGTTGTAGGTTCGATTCCCATGAGGGACCAGTATTAAAATGTATACAGTCACTCTGGATACGAGTGTCTGCTAAATGATGTAACTATAAACAAATTTGTGCACAAAATAAGCTTTTTGTGCGTATGGAACATTTCTGGGATCTTTTATTTCAGCTCATGAAACATGGGACCAAAACCTTACATGTTGCATTTATATTTTTGTTCAGTATAGATTAAGTAGATGAGATGGTGCTGCAGTGGATAGCAGGCGTTTTACGGGCCCCTGAACAATTCTACTACTTTGTGTTTTTTTACTCTGGTCTTTACTGTTTTTTGTACATAAGTTCTCCGCCATAATTTCCTATGTCCGAAAACAGCTTCTGGACATCAGAACAGCGCTCCTAGTGGCTGGTGATTTTTATGCAGGGAAACTGAAATCCGTTTTACCCCATTTTTACCAGCATGCCACTTGCTCTGTGTTGTTGGGAAAGGGCTTGTAAGTAAGCATTTCACGGTAAAGTCTACACCTGTTGTATTCAGTGCATGTGACAAATAACATTTGATTGGATTTGAAATGGCACCCTATTTCCTACACAGTGTTCTACTTTTGACCATAAGGATTCCCCAAAGGGCTCTGGTCAAAAGTAGTGCACAGTATAAGGAATAGGGTGCCATTTGGGACGCAACAGACAGTCTCAATCATCATTCCTTCACCTCACACTCAGAAAAGTGGACATGACCAAAACTATATGGAACTCAACTACTGGACAATTAGAAGTCATCTGGTTTTTCCATGGCTGGTGGTCGACAGACAGACACTGCCGAGTGAGCAATCAAGGTTGTGATTGAGATCCGCGCCTTCAAGGGAAGTTTGAAGAAAGCTGCCAAACAAGAACTTAGTCTACAACCCTATTCCCTACATAGTGCACTACTTTTTACCAGAGCCTTTATGTTCTGTTCTGTCATACTTTTTCAGATGAAAGACTTGTGCAGAGTTTTCCCTGTTATGCCTGAAGTTAACCGACAGCTTTTGATATTGTTTATGACTGGGATCGACTTTTGCTGTTAGTGCACAGCGTGGGTGTCTGTGAGTGCATCAAGCCATTACGTCATGCAAGTCTTTGTGCGTGTTTGAGATCAATTACATTGCAGTCAGACTGTGCAGTATCACTTATCTACCAGTCATCTTGCATCCCAAATAACTACTGATTATATAATCAAGTTTAGCCATTCAAAACCATTGATTATCTGCTAGACACTGCCTTGCCTACTGATACAATAGATGGAAGCTTTTCACTGATTGTATTCATCTACAAGTGTAAGAGAGATAGTCTAGTGTCTAAATACAAGTATGGCTGACAAAGCTATGTTTCACCTACATTAGATGTCTGAAGTTATTTATTGGATATCACTGTCCCTGAATATGCAAGCCATTCACATACAGTGTGTGTATCTCTTCTTTCTCTCTCTCCTGGTGATTGTGATGTTCACCTCATAGCCATTCGTCCCAGAGACACTCTACCCCTATCCTCAGAATCTCTCTCTCTCTCTCTCTCTCTCTCTCTCTCTCTCTCTCTCTCTCTCTCTCTCTCTCTCTCTCTCTCTCTCTCTCTCTGTCTCTTACTCCCCTCTCTGCCTCCCCCTCTCTCTCTTCCCTCTCTTTTATTCCCAGCTTTAAGTGTTATTTATCAGGGCATGATGTTAATTTACACAGCTCTGTTCTAGGCTGTAATGCATTGTCACTCCTTCAGTGGTTTATACCGATCCTCTACCTTGGCCTCTCCATTTTAAAGAGTGATAGCCACCCGTGCACCATGCCGCCCTGAATCTGGGTCTACATGTAAGCCCTCTTCTAGTAAAGGTTAATAGGAACGATGTGAAAATAGAGCAATGCTGACCCCATTTTACCGGTTAAAGATGAACAGACTAGGCTCATCTGCTACATGGTATAGACAGTGCCTTCAGAAAGTATTCATACCCCTTGACCAATGGTAAATCTACAGGTTATGATCTTATGGACCATTTTTTACTTATCTGTGCTGCTCCCCAGATTGCAGCTCCACTGAAATACATATATATATATTTTTTTTTTAATGCATGCATGAGCAGAAGGATAGCAAAATATTTACCAGGAAAGATTCTTAAGCAAACAACCCAAGCATTAATTGGGAGTCAGGTGAACTACTGGTCTGTGGTATAGAAAAAATCATCAGCAAGTGAAATTAGGAGGCTGCAGATTGCACAGAACAAAGCAGCAAGGATTGTTTTAAGGTGGAGAAATGATTATTATGTTGTAGTCATTCACAATGCCCTTGGGTGGTCATCAATCGACAAGATATCTGAAAAAAAACATGCTTATTTTATTTCACATGTACACCATTTAAAACGGCCAAAATCCATTCACAACAGTATTCAGTTGGTAAGAGACAGACATTCAGTCAATACTAGGAATAGATTGTCCACTATCTACAGTGGGGGAAAAAAGTATTTAGTCAGCCACCAATTGTGCAAGTTCTCCCACTTAAAAAGATGAGAGAGGCCTGTAATTTTCATCATAGGAACACGTCAACTATGACAGACAAAATGAGGAAAAACAATCCAGAAAATCACATTGTACGATTTTTAATGAATTTATTTGCAAATTATGGTGGAAAAAGAGAAATAGGCAAAATAACATTTCGATTCAGAGCAATAAAGAAATTGAATAATTTATCTGAGCAAACCAGAAACCTTTCAATATAAAAATTCAAACAATACTTTAGAACAGTTTATGTTAAGCTGAATCTCAGGAGTGAGTCAAAGAACTACACTTCCCAGAGTGCACCAGCAGCAGCTGCTTGTCACCTGATCAGTCATTTTCACTGATTTGGAGCACCTGTGAAGGCATGGAGGGGCTCAGTCATTCAGAAGAACAAACTTCAGAGAGAAGACTCCAAGTTCACTCACAGGTTCAGTCCAAAGACGCCAATGGTAAATGGTTAATTCATTGAAGTTATTTAGAATGTTTATTGAAATGTTTAAACTAATTTAAGTTCATTAAAATATTTAATTAAAATGGTAACTTTTTATTCTGTCTTTAAAGGTTTACAACCTAATTTACTGGCTAATTTACTGGCTAATTTACTGAACAGACCAATCACTGAAAGCAAACTAAAAATAAAAAAGATTGAGTCAGAAATTTGAGTTGTCCCTGTGTCCTTTGGATGGTGAACAAGAGGAGGACTTGACAGTTGTAAACCACGCGGAGCGGCCTGGCCCTGAGGATAAATGGCTTCAGATCCAGAAATAAGCTGTTGACGCAGAGGAAGTCAAGATGGCGGAAGATGTCCTGGGGAAGTTGGTCCAGCAGCTCAAAAAGGAGAGGACCACTGCAAAAAGCAACTTCACCAGACAAGCCAACTTCATTTCAAGAGGAGCAAGCAGCATACTTCAAGTGGAGTTAAAGGAGGAATTCGCTAAGCTTTCAGATTGTTTCAGAAAGATGCTTGATGCCAACGATGACTACAGGATTGGACTGGAGGCTGACATGACTGAGGATAAGGAACCAGGTCTTAATGAACAGCAAGAGGCTGACATTGATAGATCTGTAAATGAAGGTGAAACAAAGTTGGCGGAGATAAGAGACATTGTTCAAACAAACCTGTGGTCGAGGTATGGAAGGAGTGAACTTCTTGTGGCAATCCTGGAAGCAGAAAAAGCCAATGATAAAGCGGCTGATGTACCTGTGGAAAGTGCCAATTTAGAGGGCTATGAAGTGCACCTCGCTCTCTTGGACAAGAGAATAAAAGAGGCCATCTCAGCAATGTCAACATGGGAGCGATGGATCCCTTTAGGATTAAAGGACGAATTAGATGGAAGAGTCAAGGATATAAGAGCATTCTACTACAGGCTTGAGTTAAGGAGACCTGAATTTGCCACTGCACGGACGATCAATGAGCAAGGCACAGGAGGGAAACTACTACCCCAACCGGCAACATCCACACCAATAGTGAGAATCAAGCCAATCTCTCTACCTATCTTCAATGGAAGCAATAGAGAATATCACAGATGGAGGAAAGACTGGGAAAGGCTACAAAAGCAGGGAGAGCCATCCGGATCAACTGAAGTTAAGAAAATTCAACTCCTGGAGAGTGTGGATGACAAAATCTCAAAAGATCTCAGACTTTCAACCTACACCACTGCCGATGACATGTTCAGAGTCCTGGAGAACAGGTATGGCAACAAGTCAACCATCATAGTGGAAATCCTGGAAGAGCTGGAGAAGATGCCACATGTGAAAGGGAACCAACCAAGAAAGGTCATTGATCTCATACAGTCAGTGGAGAAGGCTCTAGCAGATCTCTCAGAGTTAGGAAACTCTGGAGCCATAAATAACCCACTGGTAATTAGATCCATTGAAAGCAAGTTGCCTGACTTCATTAAAAGAGACTGGGTGATGTTCATGGTTGAACCCAGAAACAATGTCACATCAGACAACCACTTTGTCATGCTCTTGAAGTTCCTGAAAAGTCAAGAAGAAATACTAGAGAGACTCGACCAGCTCAGAACTGTGGAGAAGGTGGAAAAATCAGATCGTTTGGACAAGAAGTATGACAGAAAGATTGCCTCAACAAAAACCACAAAGAAAGAAGAGCTTGATGAGGTATGCGGTGTATGTGGTGATAGTGGGCACAACAACAAAATCTTCTTCTGTAGAAAGTTCAAAAGACTTAAGCTACCTGAAAAGAAAACTGTATTGAGAAAGCTGGGAGATTGCAGAAAATGTCTCGGATGCCATGATGAAGATGGATAATGCAGAGACACTTTCCTATGCAGAAACAAAGACTGTAAAAGGGAAGGTGGTGCCCCAGACCACCATTTTTTCCTCTGCCCAAAAGGAGAAGTCAAAAGAGGGGAAGAGAGAAAGAGTGGAAAAGACGGCAAAGGTGAAAGCAAGCTAACGGAGGAACAAGAGGAGATCTTGTCTGAACTTTCCCAGGAAATGGCAGATTGATGCAGAAAGGCTTTCACCAACACCAACAAAACCGCAGTGACACTCGATGCTTCAGGCCAGTCTGAGCTACCGCAGAGAAATGGGCTCTCTGAACTTCCTGTCATCATGATGTTGATGCAAGTCACGGCAAACGCAGGGCAGAAGATTGGGACTTTAATTGACCTTGCTTCAGACACAAACTACATTACCCATAAGGCTGCTGAAAGACTGGGGTTAAGACATGAGAAGATAACTTTAGTTGTGCATGGGGTTGGTGGTATGACCATGGAGGTGAAAACACAAAGGTATCTCCTCAAAGTCAGAGTCAAGACACCTAAAGGGACAGAGAGAGCTCATGAAATGGTCTGCTATGGCTTGGATGAAATCGCCAGAGTGCATCAAGTAATTGAACCTGAGAAGTTGAAAAAATTCTTCCCAGAAGTCAAACTTACAGAATTGGAAAGGCCAGAAGAGGTTGAACTTCTCATTAGCCACCGAGAGAGAAGACTCGCTCCCCAGAGGGTAAAAATCATCGGAGACCTCGTCTTGTGGGAGGGTCCATTGGGGAAAACAGTGGGTGGAGCACATCCCGACTTATTTGAAGAAGTGGAGGTTGCAGCATATGAGTCCAAAACACACTTCGCTCGCTCCATGAGGACAGCAGCTGTCAAATATCAAGAAATCACAAGTCCAACAACTGACACAGCCCAGCTACAGCAGGAGGCTGTGACTCAGACCAAATTTACAGCTGCCAGTAACCGTGAGTTCCTTGAGTGGTGGCACTGGGGCAGCATCGGAGCTGCATGTGAGCCAAGATGTGGAGGATGCCCGATGTGGAAACTGTCCACCAGGAGGAAAGGAAATGACCCTGGCAGAGGAAACGGAACTGGAGATCATTAAAGAAGGCCTCACCTACAAGAAGGGGGATGCTCACACACCGGCTCCACATTGGGATGCAAAGTATCCTTGGACGGTAGATCCAGCCTCTCTCCCGAACAACAAAAGTGCAGTCCAGGCTTGTTTCTTAAGGATGGAAAAGCAACTAAGCAGAGAGCCAGACTGGAAAGTCGCATATGCTACCCAGATCCATGAAATGGTCGAGCGAGGCGCAGCCATAAAACTCAACAACAAAATCATGGACAAGTGGAACGGACCAGTGTGGTACGTAAGCCACCTGGTGGCACCAAACCCTCATTTGGTGACAACACCAGTTCGTATTGTATGGAATAGTAGCCAGAAATACAAAGGCGTGGGTATGAATGATCTTATTCTGAAGGGACCAGACGTTCTCAACCCTATAAGAGCTGTCTTGCTGAGGTTCAGAGAAGGGACGTATGCATCTCTAGGAGACATCAAAAAGATGTACAACTCTGTATGGCTGGAGGAGCGTGAGATGCATCTTCACAGGTTCCTCTGGAGGGACAGCCCAGATGAAGAGATAAGTGAATATGCAATAACCAGAGTCAACATTGGGGACAGACCTGCTGGTTGCATTGCTCAGTTGGCTATGAGGGAAACAGCACGCCTGCCCAAATTTATTCACTTGGAGGATGAGAGCAGAGTCATTGAAGAGGACAGTTATGTGGATGACCTCTTAACCTCACAAAATGACCTGAATAAACTTGACAAGATCACAGCAAATGTCGAAGAAATCTTGAAAGCTGGAGGGTTCTTCCTCAAACCATGGGTCCGGTCAGGGCAAAGTGGGAGGCAAGGAATGGAGAGGGAGGTTCTAACAAAGACACAAAGTAAAACCTTAATTCTACCAAATCAAATGAGGGACGAAGACAACAAAGCCTTGGGTATCGGCTACCAAATGGATGAAGACAAGCTCTACAAAAGGAAAAAGAAAGTTGGAAAAAATCTTCTCAAGGAGGAGGTGAGAACTGAGACACCTAACCCACTGACTAGGAGGGCTCTCTTAAGCCAAGTGGCTGGACTGTACGACCCAATTGGCTTAGTTACACCTGCCAAACAGAAGGGAGCAATTCTTGTTTGAAAAGCATTCCAAGAGGGAGGGGGTGGGAAACTAACCCAAGAAACCTGGGACCAACCTCTCTCAGAAAGCCTCAGAGAAGAAGGCATCCAGCTTTTTGAAGAATATGTGCAGCTTGGAGAGGTGAAATTCCACAGGAGCCTCACACCAGCTGGCTGGGAAGGGAAACCTTGGGGCATCACATTCTCTGATGGAAGTGACAAAACCTATGGAGCTGTGATGTACTTAAGATGGGAGACAAGTCAAGGCACTAAAGTTCGATTAGTTGAATCAAAAGCCAAGCTGACACCCCTGGATCAAAAGGGAGAAGCTGTAAAAGCTGAGATCTGTGGTGCTGTCTTCGCAGCCAGGATCAGGAAGTATGTGGAAAAGCATGCTCGAATGAAGATCGAGAGATGGTTCCATCTACTTGACAGTCAAATGGTCTTGGGAGCCATTCAAAGAGTCAGTTATGGATACAAAACCTTCTTTGCAAATAGAGTGGGTGAAATCCAGAAGGCTGGACAAGTGCAAGACTGGTGGTGGATCCGTGGGGATCTAAACATAGCTGATATCATAACAAGAGGGGGTGCTCCTGAAGATTTGAAGGAGAATTCCACATGGCAAAATGGACCAGAGTTCCTAAAGTGGCCAGTGGAGGAGTGGCCTATAAAATCAGCGGGAGAGGTTGCAGCTCATGCCAGGGAGAGTGTAAACAAGCTCCAGAGGAAGGCATTCTCAGGTGCATTAACAAGAGCTCAAGCAAGAAGTAGTCAGCAGAAAGAAGACCTACAAGGCACTCAGGAAAGTCCAAAGAGTGAAACTCAAGAGGGAATACCTGTGGTAAACCCAACTCTTCTTAGAAGGAAGCCCACTGGCTGGGTTAAAGATCTTGTGGAAGTAAGAAGATTCAGTAGCCTGTCCAAACTGGTGAGAGTCGTTGCCTGGGTCTGTCTAGCAGCCAAGCAGTGGCTGAAGAGGAAGGGCCGGGCCCCTAGACAGGCAAAGAGGGAGGTAAGATCACCCAAGCAAGCTGTGCTGACTGTCAAAGAACATGAAGATGCACTAAAATACCTTTTCCTCGCAGCTCAAGAAGGTACAGATTTTTCAGACACAACTCTAAGCAGACTGACAGTGTACAAAGATGTGAACTCTGGGCTGCTAGTTTGTGGAGGCAGAATTCAGACATTCAACGAAGATAAGACAGCTGTGCCAGTTTTACCCTTTGAAGCATGGGTGTCTACACTGCTGGCACAAGAATCCCACAAAGCAAACCACGAGGGAGTGGCGGGAACCCTTCTCCGGATGAGGAAGAAAGCCTGGGTAATAAAAGGCCGTAGACTTGCCAAGAAAATGGTTGACAGCTGTGTGGTCTGCAGGAAAAACAAGACAAAACAGTGTCAACAAATCATGGCTGACCTGCCTCTAGAGCGAACAGGCCCAGCTGCACCTTTTGAATTCACCACCATGGACCTGTTCGGCCCTTATGAAGTGAAAGATGAGGTCAAGAAGAGAACTAGACTCAAAGTATGGGGAATAGTCTTCTGCTGCATGGCTTCCCGAGCCATACACACTGAAGTGGTGAGTGACATGTCATCTGAAGGATTCCTGCTAGCCTATCAAAGGTTCACTTCACTGAGAGGACACCCCAGGAAACTCTGGTCAGACCCTGGCACTAACTTTGTGGGAGCCAAACCCGCACTTCAAAATTCCTTAACCAACTAAACAAGTCTGAACTTGAAGACACAGCTGCCAAGCATGGTACAGAATGGTCATGGAAGATCCACCCTGCAGACTCTCCCCATAGGAATGGTGCCGCAGAGGCAGCTGTCAAAGTAGTGAAGCGGGCGTTGAGCAACCTTGGTGGAGATGGTGTTTTCACGTGGGGAGAATTCCAAACTTTTCTCTTCATGGCAGCCAACCTTGCTAATGAGAGACCCATCGATGCAAGAACTCAAAGCAGAGAAGACTGTGTAGAGTATATCACCCCGAATTCTCTGCTTTTAGGACGTACCAATCCAAAGGGAGACCCTGGAGATTTCCAGTTTGATGGCTACCCTTACAAAAGACTTAAACATATTCAAGCAGAGTTAAGCCATTTCTGGAAGAAGTGGAGCCAATTGGCTGGACCTAATCTCTTCATAAGGAACAAATGGCACACCAAAGAGCGAAATGTTGCTGTTGGAGATGTGGTCTGGTTGGCTGACCAAAACGCCCTAAGAGGACAGTACAAGCTGGCTAGAGTGGTCGGTGTCAATGCTGACAGAAAAGGCATCGTAAGAGATGTGCTTGTGAAGACTTTTCCCAGCTATCCTGTTCACATCACAAAGTCAAACAGCAAAAAAGGGCCCACAAGAGCAAACGGTGAAAGAACGAAGAGGCTTTAAACCAAAATCCCAGCCACAATTCTTCATAGAGATGTCAGACGGCTTGTCATTCTACTTCCCATTGAAGAACAAACAGAGGTGTGAAGGGCTTGTGTGACCTCTCTGGATTTGAAAAACCAGGAGCTCAAGTGGGAGGTGTTGAGCTGAATCTCAGGAGTGAGTCAAAGAACTACACTTCCCAGAGTGCACCAGCAGCAGCAAACCGGCTGCTTGTCACCTGATCAGTCATTTTCACTGATTTGGAGCACCTGTGAAGGCATGGAGGGGCTCAGTCATTCAGAAGAACAAACTTCAGAGAGAAGACTCCAAGTTCACTCACAGGTTCAGTCCAAAGACGCCAATGGTAAATGGTTAATTCATTGAAGTTATTTAGAATGTTTATTGAAATGTTTAAACTAATTTAAGTTCATTAAAATGTTTAATTAAAATGGTAACTTTTTATTCTGTCTTTAAAGGTTTACAACCTAATTTACTGGCTAATTTACTGAACAGACCAATCAACTGAAAGCAAACTAAAAATAAAAAAGATTGAGTCAGGAATTTGAGTTGTCCCTGTGTCCTTTGGATGGTGAACAAGAGGAGGACTTGACAGTTTAAATATAATACGATGGAAGGTTGTGCAGGACTATGGTAGATGAAGGAATCAATCTATAATTTCAGACTGTCAGAGTATTTATCTGGTCAATATGTCAGTGTTTCATGTCTATTATGTGTAACAGTGTGTTATGTGAAAATGTGATTAATTTAAAGGACTCTTGGAAGATTAGAGACAGGTGGAAAACGTCTTCTTTGCCTTCATGCCTCGCTTGACTTAAGTTATACAGTGCCTTCAGAAAGTATGCATACCCCTTGACTTATTCCACATTTTGTTGTGTTACAGTCTGAATTCAAAATGGATGAAATATATTTTTTTCCTCACCCATTGACACAAAATAAAGCATAATGACAAAGTGAAAACATGTTTTTAGAAATGTTAGCTAATTTAGTGTAAGTGAAATACATAAATATCTTATTAACATAAATATTCACACCCCTGAGTCAATACTTTGTAGAAGCACCTTCGGTCTTTCTTGGTACGTCTCTAAGAGCTTTCCACACCTGAATTGTGCAACAATTGTCCATTACTCTTTTCAAAATTATTTAAGTTCTGTCAAATTGGTTGTTGATCATTGTTAGACAACCATTTTCAGGTCTTGCCGTAGATTTAAGTCAAAGCTGTAACTTGGCTACTCAGGAACATTCACTGTCTTCTTGGTAAGCAACTCCAGTGAAGATTTGGCCTTGTGTTTTAGGTTATTGTCCTGCTAGAAGGTGAATTCATCTCCCAGTGTCTGGTGAAAAGCTGTCTGAACCAGGTTTTCCTATAAGATTTTGCCTGTGCTTAGCTCTATTCCGTTTTTTTTTTTCCTGAAAAAATTCCCAGGCCTTAACGATTACAAGCATACCCATAACATGATGCAGCCGCCACTATGCTTCAAGGTATGGAGAGTGGTACTCAGTAATGTGTTTACAAAAAGTTAATTTCATTGCCAATTTTTTTTGCAATATTTCTTTAGTGCCTTTTGCATGTTTTCAAATATTTATATTATGTACAGGATTCCTTTTTATTTCACTCTGTCAATTAGGTTAGTATTGTGGAGTAACTACAATGTTGTTGATCAATCCTCAGATTTCTCCTATCACAGCCATTCAACTATGTAACTGTTTAAAGTCACAATTGGCCTCATGGTGAAATCCCTTGGTGGTTTCCTTCCTCTCCGTCAACTGAGTTAGGAAGGACTCCTGTATCTGTGTAGTGACTGGGTGTATTGATACACCATCCAAAGTGTACTGTAATTCATATATTCACCATGCTCAAAGGGATATTCAACGTCTGTTTCTTTTTGTTTTTTTACTTATCTACCAATAGGTGCCCTTTTTTGCAAGGCATTGGAAAACCTCCCTGGTCTTTGTGGTTGAATCTGTGAAATTCACTGCTCGACTGAGAGACCTTACAGATAATTGTATGTGTGGGGTACAGAGATGAGGTAGTCATTCAAACATCATGTTAAACAGTATTATTGCACACAGAGTGAGTCCATGCAACTTATTATGTGGCTTGTTAAGCACATTCTTACTCCCAAACTTATTTAGGCTTGCCACAACAAAGTGGTTGAATACTTATTGACTCAAGACATTTCAGCTTTTCATTATTTATTCATTTGTAAAAATGTCTAAAAACATTAATCCACTTTGACATTATGGGGTGTTGTGTGTAGGCCAGTGATCCAAAAAATCTAAATTGAATATTTTTTTATTCAGGCTGTAACACAACAACATGTGGAAAAAGTCAAGTGGTGTGAACTTTATGAAGGCACTGTAGCCTATATTCCAAATGGCACCCTATTCCCTATGCGGCGTTCTCCCTAGGATTTTGTAGCAAGGTGGTGCTCCTGAGTAAGGTGAGATTTTTGCTTTTTTTTTACACCTGTAACTACCATTTCCTGCCATCTAGAGCATTGGAGGCTGCTGAGGGTAGTACGGCTCATGGTAATGGCTGGAATGGAGTCAATGGAATGGTATCAACTACATGGAAACCACATGTTTGATACCATTCCATTGACTCCATTCCAGGCATTATAATGAGCCATACTCCCCTCAGTAGCCTCCACTGATCTAGAGCCTTAAATTATAACAAATAAAGCAAAACAATTAAATTAAATAGTGGGGCAGCCAGTACACAAGATGGACATTCTTTGGGGAGAACCCTGCTATGTAGTGCAATACCTTTGACCAGAGCCCTATGGGTCATATGGGGATTTTCCCTCCTTCCTTCCTTCCTTGTCCCCCAGCCTAAAGTCTGTGTCCCAAATGACACCCTGTTTCCTATATATGATGGGACCTGGTCAAAATGAATGCACTGTATAGGCAATAGGGTGCCATTTGGAAGCAGCCAGCGTGGCAGAGTGGCAGAGGGAGCATGGAGGACTGAGGTGCCAATTAGAAAAGTAATGTGGCCAGGGTGACATTTATATGGCTCAAGCCTAGGCCCTGGCCATCAATAGCAGATTTTCTCAAAACTGCCATTTCTGCGTTCCCGCAAAACCACCAGAAGCACTCACTCTGGGAGCAGGAAAATGCCCTCCCTCTGGCTAGAAGCTCATTGCAGGGTTTGAAAATCATTAATTTACTTTTAATAGAATTTGATGATGTAAACAAATTGCAGTTTTGTAGGACTTTCTTATTATCTTTTAACTACATAATGTAGAAAAGTGCCATTTTCACATATGTAGACACTGGTATGATGCTGGAGATAATGAATATGAAGTTGAAAAGTAGTGCAATTCCCCTTTAAAGCACTGCACTTTTTGATAGAGAGAGAGGAATGTCATAACAATATCGTATAATAATTACAATAATTATAATAGTAATTTTTCCAACAATTGTTTACAGACAGATTATTTCACTTATAATTCACAGTATCACAATTCCAGTGGGACAGAAGTTTACATACACTAAGTTGACTGTTCCTTTAAACACCTTGGACAATTCCAGAAAATGATGTCATGGCTTTAGAAGCTTCTGATAGGCTAATTGACATAATTTGAGTCAATTGGATGTATTTCAAGGCATACCTTCAAACTCAGTGCCTCTTTAGTTGACATCATGGGGAAATCAGCCAAGACCTCAGAAAAATAATTGTAGACCTCCACAAGTCTGGTTCATCCTTGGGAGCAATTTCCAAACAGCTGAAGGTACCACGTTCATCTGTGCAAACAATAGTACCAAGTAAAAACACCTTGGGACCACGCAGCTGTCATACCGCTCAGGAAGGAGACGCGTTCTGTCTCCTAGAGATGAACGTACTTTGGTTCGAAAAGTGCAAATCAATCCCAGAACAGAACAGCAAAGGACCTTGTGAAGATACTGGAGGAAACAGGTACAAAAGTATCTATATCCAAACTAAAACGAGTCCTATATCGACATGACCAGAAAGGCCGCTCAGCAAGGAAAAAGCCACTGCTCCAAAACCACCATAAAAAAGCCAGACTACGGTTTGCAACTGCACATGGAGACAAAGATCATACTTTTTGGAGAAATGTCCTCTGGTCTGATGAAACAAAAATAGAACTGTTTGGCCGTAATGACCATCGTTATGTTTGGAGGAAAAAAGTGAAAGCTTGCAAGCCGAAGAACACCATCCCAACCGTGAAGCACGAGGGTGGCAGCATCATGCTGTGAGGGTGCTTTGCTGCAGGAGGAACTGATGCACTTCACGAAATAGATGGCATCATGAGGAAGGAAAATTATGTGGATATATTGAAGCAACATCTCAAGACATCAGTCAGGAAGTTAAAGCTTGGTTGCAAATGGGTATTCCAAATGGACAATGACCCCAAACATACTTCCAAAGTTGTGGCAAAATGGCTTAAGGACAACAAAGTGAGGGTATTGGAGTGGCCATCACAAAGTCCTGACCTCAATCCTATAGAAAATGTGTGGGCAGAACTGAAAAAGCGTGTGCGAGCAAGGAGGCCTACAAACTTGACTCAGTTACACCAGCTCTGTTAGGAGGAATGGCCCAAATTCACCCAACTTATTGTGGGAAACTTGTGGAAGGCTTCCTGAAATGTTTGACCCAAGTTAAACAATTTAAAGGCCATGCTACCAAATACTAATTGAGTGTATGTAAACTTCTGACCCACTGGGAATGTGATTAAATAAATAAAAGCTGAAATAAATAATTCTCTCTACAATTATTCTGACATTTAACATTCTTAAAATAAAGTGGTGATCCTAACTGACCTAAGACGGGGAATTTTTACTAGGATTAAATGTCAGGAATTGTGAAAAACTGAGTTTAAATGTATTTGGCTAAGGTGTATGTAAACCTCAGACTTGGCAGGGAAGAAAATATTTTGAATAAATTTGGGTTTTGACACTTATGTAGGTGTCATAGCCAGCCATAAAATAACGCAATATATGTCACAAAATGTATAAATATATGGGTGATGACAGTGTTATGACCATTTTATGACAGGTTATGTCAGCCGTTATTTAACTGATAATGCCCGAGAAGCCAGTGTTTGGAGGATATATTGGTATGGTTAACCGTGCCAATACAGTGGGGAAAAAAAGTATTTAGTCAGCCACCAATTGTGCAAGTTCTCCCACTTAAAAAGATGAGAGAGGCCTGTAATTTTCATCATAGGTACACGTCAACTATGACAGACAAAATGAGGAAAAAAAATCCAGAAAATCACATTGTAGGATTTTTAATGAATTTATTTGCAAATTATGGTGGAAAATAAGTATTTGGTCACCTACAAACAAGCAAGATTTCTGGCTCTCACAGACCTGTAACTTCTTCTTTAAGAGGCTCCTCTGTCGTCCACTCGTTACCTGTATTAATGGCACCTGTTTGAACTTGTTATCAGTATAAAAGACACCTGTCCACAACCTCAAACAGTCACACTCCAAACTCCACTATGGCCAAGACCAAAGAGCTGTCAAAGGACACCAGAAACAAAATTGTAGACCTGCACCAGGCTGGGAAGACTGCATCTGCAATAGGTAAGCAGCTTGGTTTGAAGAAATCAACTGTGGGAGCAATTATTAGGAAATGGAAGACATACAAGACCACTGATAATCTCCCTCGATCTGGGGCTCCACACAAGATCTCACCCCGTGGGGTCAAAATGATCACAAGAACGGTGAGCAAAAATCCCAGAACCACACGGGGGACCTAGTGAATGACCTGCAGAGAGCTGGGACCAAAGTAACAAAGCCTACCATCAGTAACACACTACGCCGCCAGGGACTCAAATCCTGCAGTGCCAGACGTGTCCCCCTGCTTAAGCCAGTATATGTCCAGGCCCGTCTGAAGTTTGCTAGAGTGCATTTGGATGATCCAGAAGAGGATTGGGAGAATGTCATATGGTCAGATGAAACCAAAATAGAACCTTTTGGTAAAAACTCAACTCGTCGTGTTTGGAGGACAAAGAATGCTGAGTTGCATCCAAAGAACACCATACCTACTGTGAACCATGGGGGTGGAAACATCATGCTTTGGGGCTGTTTTTCTGCAAAGGGACCAGGACGACTGATCCGTGTAAAGGAAAGAATGAATGGGGCCATGTATCGTGAGATTTTGAATGAAAACCTCATTCCATCAGCAAGGGCATTGAAGATGAAACGTGGCTGGGTCTTTCAGCATGACAATGATCCCAAACACACCGCCCGGGCAATGAAGAAGTGGCTTCGTAATAAGCATTTCAAGGTCCTGGAGTGGCCTAGCCAGTCTCCAGATCTCAACCCCATAGAAAATCTTTGGAGGGAGTTGAAAGTCCGTGTTGCCCAGCGACAGCCCCAAAACATCACTGCTCTAGAGGAGATCTGCATGGAGGAATGGGCCAAAATACCAGCAACAGTGTGTGAAAACCTTGTGAAGACTTACAGAAAACGTTTGTCCTGTGTCATTGCCAACAAAGGGTATATAACAAAGTATTGAGAAACTTTTGTTATTGACCAAATACTTATTTTCCACCATAATTTGCAAATAAATTCATAAAAAATCCTACAATGTGATTTTCTGGATTTATTTTTCTCATTTTGTCTGTCATAGTTGACGTGTACCTATGATGAAAATTACAGGCCTCTCTCATATTTTTAAGTGGGAGAACTTGCACAATTGGTGGCTGACTAAATACTTTTTTCCCCCACTGTATATCCTCCAAACATCAGCTTCGAGGGTATTATCACTTTTATACAACGGGTTACCAACATATTCAAATAATCATTTACATATTTTCATAAAAAGGGTATTTTGATTAATTTATTCATACTATTTCATCCTTCCACAAGATATAGTCCCGACACAAATCTACGGTTGCTACCCAAGCCGGCTGGTCGTTCGTTCTATCGTTTCAATTGCCAGAGATGCGCCCCAGTCGTTAAGTCTATGGATACCCAGTCGTTCGTTCTAAATGTTCTATTGCCATACTGGCCGACAACGTTCTTATCCCTTGCTTGCTAGCTAGCCAACTATGGCTAATTTACAGTCACATCAAACAGTGCAGCCAGAATAACAACAAAGTAGCTGCATTTGCATTGGTTTCAGCTGTTTTCTAGTGACATTTATTTGGATACATCCATAACAATGAGCTAATACTGCCCGATTTCACCTGGCATAGAAAATGTGCTCTCTTGTCAGGACACTGTTGTTCAGAGGAGCTAGCCAACAACACAGCTAACACAATCACTTCAAACTGAAGCTGGAAAGACTGCAAACTTGCTGCACTTTGTTTAGTTTAACCTGTTTTCTATTGATATTTCTTTGTATATATCCATAAAAATGATGCTGATTCATGATTTCGACTAGCTGAAAAAAGCTGCCTGCCTGTCTGTGTCATCCCGACTCACGACACGTTCAATACTATACGACAGCTGGACATCGAATTTGAATATTGAAATAATGTTGCAAATGTCAGAGAGACAGACAGCAAGTTTTATACAACTCTCCCCTGTTGAAAACGAAATGTTAGTCTTAAAGAAATGTGAGATCATGTCTAAATGCTTTTTATAGTGGAGATCAAGTTCATAAATTGCCTGGCTTGTCTGATGAGACAGTGGACTGCACAGTCAGATGGAACAGAGTAAATAGGCATTTTAACGTCATAGATTTAGCCGGTGGTAACTTGTGGAATAGACACCGGCTCGAATGCGGTTTTAACCAATCAGCATTCAGGATTAGACCCACCCATGTCATAATGTGTTATGACACTGGGTGTCAAGTAAAGTGTTACCATTCTGATTATTATTATTATTGCATTTATTTGCATAAGGAAACGGTACTAGGTTCTAATCAGCCTACAATCGTGGCTGTCCCAGCTAGCGACCACTCTGCACTGCCTCCGGAAACAAGATTCATGACACCTGTTTGTGGCACAATCCATCTGCATTTAATGAGAGAAAGAGAGAGAGAAAGAGCTAGAGACAGAGAGCACAGGGCTTTTACGTCCACATTTGTAGCATACTCTAATGAGAGAGGTGACAAATAGAGAGACAATAAACAATAATTTTTCACTGGATGAGGGGCAGGTAGCAGGGGATATACAGTAGGGGTGCATCCCAAATGACACCCTATTCCCTATTTATTAATTTCCAAACCTTTATTTAACTAGGCAAGTCAGTGCACTACTTTCAACACAACCTATTCCCTACATACTGTGCATTCGCTACCACAGCAACAGTGATTGGGCTCGTAGGAGCCCTAAACATGAAGCAGCAATCAGCAGCATCGAGCTACTGCTGCAACACACACACGCACGCGAGCGTGCACACACACAGAGACACACACACAGACACACACACACGCCTGTTATGTCTGACTGAGGAAATTAAGAGGTTTTCACTGTGCATTACAGGTGAAAGAGTTCCTAAACCTAATTGTAATTTCCTACTGTTTTTAAATCTGGTCATTCTTACTCCTGTATTATGTCCATATGAAAACCATATGAAAGGCAAAGAACTAGCTCAGACTGACAAGCCATATTTGTTCAAGATCTTTTATCGTATCCACATTCAAACTCATAATTTAGCTGACAGTTCGCTGTCAAAATGGAAACGACTTCCAAGTCTTCTCTACTAACCATTATTAGGCCATGTCTCACTGGTGCTCTGTTTTAAAGATGAAACCTGATGGACTGCTTCTTTAAGACCAGAAGAGACCGGCGGCTGTCAGGGAGCTCACAGCTCTAGTTAACAACCTCCAGGTGACTGGGAGGGAGACGTGGAGCTGAATGGCTCTGGATGTTTGGCTTGATAATGCCAAACTCAGTTTGTGTCTCCAGTCAGCAAACAGAGCAGTAATCCAGCACAGAGCCAGGGTACAGATATCAATAGTGTGTGTTAGGAAGCTGTGGGGTGAGACTTGCTGTCATGCTTGCGGAGAGCTGCTCTGCTCCACATTTCTACTCTCCGATTTCCCCTGGAGGGAGAGAAGGGAGCCGACATGTACACACTCTCTCCTCTCCACTTTTAGATTAGCTCAGTGTTATTCACCCTTATTGGATCAGTGTTCATGCCCAGACCAGAACAGCCTCACGCTTTCCCATGGGCGGCGCACAATTGGTCCAGCGTCATCCAAGGTAAGGGAGGGTTTGGCCGGCAGGGATGTGGGTTCGTTTCCCACGGGAGGCCAGTATAATTTTTTAAATTTTTATAAATAAATAACATTCACTAACTGTAAGTCGCTCTGGATAAGAGTGTCTGCTAAATGACAAAAAATGTAAATGTGTGTGTGTTTTTCAAGTTTTATTAGTTGTATGTACGGGATGCACATGGTATACACTGTCCAACTAAATGCTTACTTTCAGGTTCCTTCTCTACAATGCAACAACAATAAGAAATAATAATGTCTGTCTGTCTGGGTGCATGAATGAGTGCATGTGTGCCAAGGTGCGGAGAATCAGAGCAGGTGGTCAGTCCAGTTCAAGTGTTCAGCAGTCTGAAGGCTTGTAGATAGAAACCATCTCTGAGCCTGTTGGTATCAGACCTCATGCTCCGATACCGTCTGTCTGACGGTAAGGGAGTTAACATGAACAGCTCGTGGCTGGGGTGTGTAGGGTCCTTGATGATTCTGCGGGCCTTCTTTAGGCACCGTTTCAAGTAGATGTCCTGGATGGGTGGGAGCACGGTCCCAGTGATGTACTGGGCCGTCTTCACCACCTCCTGGAGGGACTTGTGGTCGTGGATAGAGCAATTCCCGTTCCAGGCCGTGATGCAGCCGGTCAGGACGCTCTCAATGGTGCAGTGGTAGTATGTGCAGAGGACCCAGGGTGGCATGCCAAATTTCTTCAGCCACCTTAGGAAGTAAAGATGCTGTTGTGCCCTTTTGACAAGAGTGGTGATGTTGTTGGTCAATGTCAAGTACTCAGTGATGTTGATGCCGAGGAACAACTGACTCTCTCTACTGCAGTTCCGTTAATGTGGATCGGGGCATGTTCCCTCCTCTACTTCCTGAAGTCAACAATCAACTCCTTTGTTTTGCTGACGTTGAGGGAAAGTTTGTAGTCCTGGCACCACAATGCCAGTTCACTTACCTCCTTCCTATAGACTGACTCGTCGTTGTTGGTTATCAGGCCTACAACAGTGGTGTCACAGCAAACTTGGTGATGGAGTTGGGGTTGTGCAAAACCACGCAGTCGTGGGTGAACAGGAAGTACAGCAGAGGGCTGAGGACACACCCCTGGGGGGCCCGTGATAAGAGTCAGTGTGGAGATGTTGTTGCCAATCCTCACAGCCTGTGGTCTGCCCATCAGGAAGTACAGGATCCAGTTGCAGAGGATGGTGTCCAGTCCCAGGTCTCTGAGCTTGGTGTCGAGCTTGGAGGGAACAATAGTGTTGAATGCTGAACTGTAATCAATTAACAGCATTCTCACATACAGTGCCTTCAGAAAGTACTCATACCCCTTGACTTATTCCAAATGTTGTTGTGTTCAAAATGTAAATTTTCACACATCTACACACATTACCCCATAATGACAAAGTGACAACATGTGTTTAGGCATTTTTGCTAATTTAATTAAAATAAATATATAAATATCTAATTTACATAAGTATTCACATCCCTTTGCTATGGCACTCCAAATTGAGGTCAGGGGCATCCACTTTGCTTTGATCATCCTTCAGATGTCACTAAAACTTGATTTAGAAAGAAACACACCTGTCTATATAAGGTCCCACAGTTTACAGCGCATGTCAGAGCAGAAACTATACGATGAAGTCCAAGGAACTGACCGTAGATCTCCGAGATAGAATTGGGATGAGGCATACAATACCAGTCAAACGTTTGGACACACCTACTCATTCAGGGTTTTTTGTTGTAGTTTAAAAAAATATTTTCTACATTGTAGATAATAGTGAAGACATCATAACTATGAAATAACACATTTGGAATCATGTAGTAACCAAAAAAGTGTTAAACAATTCCAAATATATTTTATATTTGAGATTCTTCAAAGTAGCCACCCTTTGCCTTGATGCCAGCATTGCACACGCTTGGCATTCTCTCAACAAGCTTCATGAGGTAGTCACCTGGAATGCATTTCAATTAACAGGTGTGCCTTGTTAAAAGTTAATTTGTGGAATTTCTTTCCTTCTTAATGTGTTTGACCCTATCAGTTGTGTTGTGACAAGGTAGGGGTGGTATACAGAAGATAGCCCTATTTGGTAAGTCCATATTATGGCAAGAACAGCTCAAATAAGCAAATATAAATTACAGTCCATCATTAGTTTAAGGCGTGAAGGTCAGTCAATCCGGAAAATATCAAGAACTTTGAACGTTTCTTCAAGTACAGTCGCAGAAACCATCACGCGCTATAATAAAACTGGCTCTCATGAGGACCGCCACCGGAAAGGAAGACCCAGAGTTACCTCTGCTGCAGAGGATAAGTTCATTAGAGTTAACTGCACCTCAGATTGCAACCCAAATAAATGCTTCACAGAGTTCAAGTAACAGACACATCTCAACATCAACTGTTCAGAGGAGACTGCGTGGTCGAATTGCTGCAAAGAAACCACTACTAAAGGACACCAATAATAAGAAGAGACTTGCTTGGGCCAAGAAACACAAGCAATGGACATTAGTCCGGTGGAAATCTGTCCTTTCGTCTGATGAGTCCAAATTTGAGATTGAAGAATAGGTGAACGGATTATCTCCGCATGAGTGGTTCCCACCATGAAGCATGGAGAAGTAGGTGTGATGGTGTGGGTGTGCTTTGCTGGTGACACTGTCTGTGATATATTTAGAAATCAAGGCACATTTAACCAGCATGGTTACCACAGTATTCTGCAGCGATACGCCATCCCATCTGGTTTGGGCTTAGTGGGACTATCATTTGTTGAGTAGGTGTGTCCAAACTTTTGACTGGTACTGTATATCTGAGGAAGGGTATACAACTATTTCTAGAGTGTTTCGAAGAGGACAGTGGTCTTCATCATTGTGAAATTGAAAACATATGGAACTACCCAGACTCTGCCTAGTGCTGGCCGTTTGACCAAACTGAGCAACCGGGCAAGAAGGACCTTGGTAAGTGAGGAGGCCAAGAACCCAATGACAACTCCCATTGAAAATCTGTGGAAAGACTTCAAGATTGCTGTTCACCACCACCCCCCATCTAACTTAACAGAGCTTGAGAAAATCTGCAAGGAAGAAGGGGAGAAAATCCCCAAATCCAGATGTTCAAAACTGATACAGACATACCCAAAATGAGTCAAAGCTGTAATCGTCGCCAAAGGTGCTTCTACAAAGTATTGACTCGGGTGTGAATACTTATGTAAATTAGATACTTCCGTATTTCATTTTCAATAAAGTTGCAAAAATGTTGATTATTTTTATCTTCACTTTGTCATTATGCGGTATTGTGTGTAGATGGTTGACAAAAAAAGTATATTTAATCCATTTTGAATTCAGGCTGTAACACAACAAAATGTGAAATAAGTCAAGGGGTGTGTCTTTTTGTATAGCAAAACTTTTTGTGGAAGGTACTACAGCGCGCACAGACCCCCTCGCGCACTCAACGTCGTCGAGATGTGTCGAGTTTCTTGTAGGTCTATTTGCCGGGGAAACAGTGAAGCCAGCTGTATTGCCTATTTCTGTTAATGAGTCTTTTATTAAAGAATGTGAAACAATGTTGTTTCTGTTTGATCATTTTCATTGTCATGCATAGCTTTTCTTTATATGGCCTAAAATAAATGTGTTGATACTGCCAGAATATTTTCTATAGGATATAGCATACCGAATTTTGATCATTTATGAAAATAAAATATTTAATGTCGACAAAAGGCTGACATTTCTATTGAAAAGATTCTCACATGACTATAGAAATGGAAACATTGTGATTTTAAAGACACAAAATAACAATAGCCTATGATTAAAGGTTTAGGCTATACTGGGCTCTCACCGTCGTTATTATTATTCACATCATTCCAATTCAATCAAGTCACAGTTACATTACATTTACATTTATCAGCTTTGGTATTGACATCAGTGAGGATGCTTTCCAAGTGATGAGAGACACATGGGTAGGCCTACCAACTGAAAAATGAAAATTATTATGACATTTGGACCACAGAAACCCAACGTTTATATAAAATGTATTTTCCCCTACATTTTAACAGTATAAAAAGTATATTTAATATAGTATAATCCATAATATAATCCATTTGCCTTTGTAATTTCATTTAGTCTCATTATGATACAGAAAATTGTTGCTATTTCAAAAGAACAAAATACCATATTTTGAGTTGACTGTATAGGCTATTATACTAAAGATCTATTCAAGGTTCAACTTTAAGGCAAGGGCATCTTTTAAAACTATTTTGATGCTCGCCTCATGTCTTTATAATATGAATGAGAATGTTGTCCATTTTGTTTTGAAATCAGTATTTGTCCTTCTTTCCCATTAGTTCCCATTTTCCATTTTAAAAAAGATGCATGAGAGATTCACAAGACTATAACAATGGAACATTGGAAATATGTAATGTGCTGCCCAACCCTGGCTGGCGAGGACACTCAGGTGAAGCCATTGAAAAAAATGTATTACTCATTTGCTTTTGAACCTGTAATTGTTTTTATATAGGCTTACATTTTTACCCTGTATAGTTTGGACTATCCTTAAACATCAAAACATTGTAGAAATACCTTGCGTGCTATCACAGCAGCTGTTCACTTTACTGTCATTCTGAAAATTATTTTCTGAATCAGCTGATGATAGCTAAAACAGAGTTCAAATTCGATGTCTAATTTTTATTATATTATTATATACTGCCACGAAAAGTGTTTTATGTCACATGTTTATGAACTAGTAAAATGTTACTAGAATATATTAAAATGTTACATTCCCATGAAGCCCAAAAGACAGTTCTAGTTTTAGGTCATACTTAAATGTAAAATAATAATAGACACACAAACTAAAAAAGACTATTTTAGTATTTTATTAACTTAAGATACTCACCAAGACAGGCAGTCAGTCCAGACAGACAAACAGTACAGTAGGCTGTACATTACACAAGAGGAGTATAGGCTATTTTAAGAGATTTAAGAATGAATGCAAATGTGTGCTGCTAATGAACATTAACTAGGCCAAATGAATTACCTTTTAAACTATCCTCTTTGAACTGCCAGATCTGAATAAATGAGTTGGATGGGTGGCTTCGACAGTCCAGCAATCGAATTGCAAGTCGTTCATATGCTAATAATCAAAATATTCTGCTTAAAAGATCTGCTACCCTCAGCATTCATTATTCTCAGAGGAGCAGAACAAGCAATGGAACCTGAATTTATCTTCTCTGTGCGTGGAAATAATATCCTGGCACATGAAGGCTACACATACAGACAGGAACTACAGACTGCAAATAAGTCCTTCTGGAAGTGCACCGAATATGATGCTTTCGAATGCCGAGGTCGCATAACCCTCACTGACGGGGTTATCTCCAAGTTATCTGGAGAACACAACCATAACCCATGACAATGCTCGGATTCGGATCCGAAAGCTGATGAATGGCCTGAAGAAGAGAAGCCTGGAGACCCAGGAAGAAACTGACCAAGTTGGGGACCGTGGTACACATGACTTGCCTGCATCTATTTGGGGAGAAATGTATGAAAATGAAGAAGTTGATAAAGAGGCACCAACAAAAGATCAACGTGG
Source organism: Coregonus clupeaformis (assembly GCF_020615455.1). Taxonomy (NCBI): domain Eukaryota; kingdom Metazoa; phylum Chordata; class Actinopteri; order Salmoniformes; family Salmonidae; genus Coregonus; species Coregonus clupeaformis. Next base: position 20,236,091 of record NC_059206.1, read on the forward strand.
CACCCACTATACCTACATCCCTCTTTGAACTCGTCATCCCTGACAGCTATAAGGGCTACGAAGAAGAGCTGTTCCTCCAGCAGTGGACCCAGGCCATACAGAATTCTGATCTTTACCCTGGTTCAGAAGTACACCACGACCGAACGGCTGGAGTCTTACCTGAAGAGCGTTGCCTACACTTTCAAGTTGCAGTTGTGAACACTCCAAAATCCATCTGAGAAAAATTAGCATCTACCCTACTTGGACATTCTTCGTGCCACTTATCCAATTCAACACTTTCAATGACTCCAAAATCCTTATGAGACCAGAACACTTGGACATTTGTTCTTGAACTTGTTTTTATGGAGCTGCATCGTCATGTAGCTTACTCTTATTGTTTTGTATTCTTTGGTTATTGGAAATAAATGTTTTAGGCCTACTTATTTTTGCCCCATAATTGTTTGTAATTTGATAACTTTTTTGTTGATAAATACACGTTTTTATAGTGAATAGTTAGTGTTAATGAATGGTGTAAAACTAGATTCAAAAAAATAGTTTTTAAAAAAGAAAATACATAATATAGGCTATTTTTAACCTTCAGCCCATATGAACAAATTTAAATAGGCCTAGGCTGCAATATTCTGGCCATATGAACAACATTTACAGTTGAAGTCGGAAGTTTACATACACCTTAGCCAAATACATTTAAACTCAGTTTTTCACAATTCCTGACATTTAATCCAAGTAAAAATCCCCTTTCTTAGGTCAGTTAGGATCACCACTTTATTTTAAGAATGTGAAATGTCAGAATAATAGTAGAGAGAATGATTTATTTCAGCTTTTATTTATTTCATCACATTCCCAGTGGGTCAGAAGTTTATGTACACAATTAGTATTTGGTAGCATTGCCTTTAAATAGTTTAACTTGGGTCAAACGTTTCTGGTAGCCTTCCACAAGCTTCCCACAATAAGTTGGGTGAATTTTGGCCCATTCCACCTGACAGAGCTTGTGTAACTGAGTCAGGTTTGTAGACCTCCTTGCTTGCACACGCTTTTTCAGTTCTGCCCACATATTTTCTATAGGATTGAGGTCAGGGCTTTGTGATGGCCACTCCAATACCTTGACTTTGTTGTACTTAAGCCATTTTGCCACAACTTTGGAAGTGTGCTTGGGGTCATTGTCAATTTGGAAGACCCATTTGCAACCAAGCTTTAACTTCCTGACTGATGTTTCGAGATGTTGCTTCAATATATCTACATAATTGTCCTTCCTCATGATGCCATCTATTTTGTGAAGTGCATCAGTCCCTCCTGCAGCAAAGCACCCCCATAGCATGATGCAGCCATCCCCGTGCTTCATGGTTGGGGATGGTGTTCTTCGGCTTGCAAGCTACCCCCTTTTCCCTCCAAACATAACAATGGTCATTATGGCCAAACAGTTCTATTTTTGTTTCATCAGACCAGAGGACATTTCTCCAAAAAGTACGATCTTTGTCCCCATGTGCAGTTGCAAACCGTAGTCTGGCTTTTTTATGGCGGTTTTGGAGCAGTAGCTTCTTCCTTGCTGAGCGGCCTTTCAGGTTATGTCGATATAGGACTCGTTTCACTGTGGATGTATATACTTTTGTACCTTTTTCCTCCAGCATCTTCACAAGGTCCTTTGCTGTTGTTCTGGGATTGATTTGCACTTTTCGCACCAAAGTACGTTCATCTCTAGGAGACAGAACGTGTCTCCTTCCTGAGCGGTATGACGGCTGCGTGGTCCCATGGTGTTTATACTTGCGTACTATTGTTTGTACAGATGAACGTGGTACCTTCAGGCATTTGGAAATTGCTCCCAATGATGAACCAGACTTGTAGAGGAATACAATTGTTTTTCTGAGGTCTTGGCTGATTTCTTTTGAATTCCCATGATGTCAAGCAAAGTGGCACTGAGTTTGAAGGTAGGCCTTGAAATACATCCATAGGTACAACTCCAATTGACTCAAATGATGTCATGGCTTTAGAAGCTTCTAATAGGCTAATTGACATCATTTGAGTCAATTGGAGGTGTACCTGTGGATGTATTTCAAGGCCTACCTTCAAACTCAAGCCATGACATATTTTTTCTGGAATTTTCCAAGCTGTTTAAAGCCACAGTCAACTTAGTGTATATAACCTTCTGACCCACTGGAATTGTGATACAGTGAATTATAAGTGAAATAATCTGTCTGTAAACAATTGTTGGAAAAATTAGTTGTGTGATGCACAAATTAGATGTCCTAACCGACTTGCCAAAACTATAGTTTGTTAACAATACATTTGTGGAGTGGTTAAAAACAAGTTTTAATGACTCGAACCTAAGTGTTTGTAAACGTACGACTTCAACTGTATTGTATATAATATTCTGCACTTACAGTGCCTTGTGAAAGTATTCACCCCCCTTGGCATTTCTCCTATTTTGTTGCCTTACAACCTGGAATTAAAATTGATTTTTTGGGGCATTATCATTTGATTTACACAACATGCCTACAACTTTGTAGATGCAAAATATTTTTGGAGGTGAAACAAACAAGGAATAAGACAAAAAAACAGAAAACTTGAGCATGCATAACCATTCAACCCCCCTGGGATTTTTGTCCATTCTTCAAGGCAAAACTGCTCCAGCTCCTTCAAGTTGGACGGGTTCCGCTGGTGTACAGCAATCTTTAAGTCATACCACAGATTCTCAATTGGATTGAGGTCTGGGCTTTGACTAGGCCATTCCAAGACATTTAAATGTTTTCCCTTAAACCACTTGAGTGTTCCTTTAGCAGTATGCTTAGGGTCATTGTCCTGCTGAAAGGTGAACCTCTGTCCCAGTCTCAAATCTCTGGAAGACTGAAACAGGTTTCCCTCAAGAATTCCCCTGCATTTAGCGCCATCCATCATTCCTTCAATTCTGACCAGTTTCCAGTCCCTGCAGATGAAAAACATCACCACATCATGATGCTGCCACCACCATGCTTCACTGTGGGGATGGTGTTCTTGGGGTGATGAGAGGTGTTGGGTTTGCGCCAGGCATAGCGTTTTCCTTGATGGCCTAAAAGCTCAATTTTTGTCTCATCTGACCAGAGTACCTTCTTCCAATATGTATGGGGAGTCTTTTGGTGAACACCAAACGTGTTTGCTTATTTACATAAGTATTCAGACCGCTTGCTATGAGACTTGAAATTGAGGTCAGGTGCATCCAGTTTCCATTGATCATCCTTGAGATGTTTCTACAACTTGATTGGAGTCCACCTGTGGTAAATTCAATTCATTGGACATTATTTGGAAAGGCACACACCCATATACATAAGATCCCACAGTTGACAGTGCATGTCAGAGCAAAAACCAAGCCATGAGGTCGAAGGAAATGTCCGTAGAGCTCCGAGACAGGATTGCGTCGAGGCACAGATCTGGGGAAGGGTACCAAAAAATGTCTGCAGCATTGAAGGTCCCCAAAAATACAGTGGCCTCCATCATTCTTAAATGGAAGAAGTTTGGAACCACCAAGACTCTTCCTAGAGCTGACCGCCAGGCCAAACTGAGCAATCCAGGGACAAGGGCCTTGGTCAAGGAGGTGACCAAGAAACTGATGGTCACTCTGACAGAGCTCTAGAGTTCCTCTGTGGAGATGGGAGAACCTTCCAGAAGGACAACCATCTCTGCAGCACTCCACCAATCAGGCCTTTATGGTAGAGTGACCAGACGGAAGCCACTCCTCAGTAAAAGGCACATAAAACCAGCTTGTAGTTTTCCAAAAGGCATTTAAAGACTCTCAGACCATGAGAAACAAGATTATCTGATCTGATGAAAACCAAGATTGAACTCTTAGACCTGAATGCCAAGCGTCACGTCTGGAGGAAACCTGGCACCATCCCTACAGTGAAGCATGGTGGTGGCAGTATCATGCTTTGGGGATGTTTTTCAGCGGCAGGGACTGGGAGACTAGTCAGGATGGAGGCAAAGATGATCGGAGCAAATTACAGAGAGATCCTTGATGAAAACCTGCTCCAGAGCACTCAGGACCTCAGAGTGAGGCGAAGGTTCACCTTCCAACAGGACAGTGACCCTAAGCACACAGCCAAGACAACGCAGGAGTGGCTTCGGGACAAGTCTCTGAATGAGTGGCCCAGCCAGAGCTCAGACTTGAACCCAATCGAACATCTCTGGAGAGATCTGAAAATAGCTGTGCAGCAATGCTCCCCATCCAACCTGGCAGAGCTTGAGAGGATCTGTGAAGAAGAATAGGAGAAACTCCCCAAATACAGGTGTGCCAATCTTGTATTTAACCTTTATTTAGCTAGGCAAGTCAGTTAAGAACAAATTCTTATTTACAATGACGGATATGTACCATCAATCCCAATAAGACTCGAGGCTGTAATCGCTGCCAAAGGCGCTTCAACAAAGTACTGAGTAAAGGGTCTAAATACTTATGTACATTTTATATTTAAGTTTTTATGTTGTAGTACATTTGCAAAAATGTCTAAAAACATGTTTTTTCTTTGTCATTATTGTGTATCGTGTGTAGATTTATGAGGGAAAAAACGATTTAATCAATTTTAGAATAAGGCTGTAACCTAACAAAATCAAGGGGTCTGAATACTTTCCTAAGGCAACCTGAACCTTTTCACACCCACCAACAAACGGGTGTGATCATTCTACAGTTGTCCCTGCAGCGTACGCTCAAACCAGTGTGATTAGAATGCTTATTTTGAACATCAAGTTTCAATTGACGTAACAGTCAGCATTTAAGCTAGCCACACTGTTTTTTAACAGAAACATTTTGCACCAACACAATCCTTACAAAGTTGTCCTCAATGTGAACAGTTTATTTTTGGATGCAATGTTCAGACATTCACAGAAGTAGCGACAGCAAACACAATCATCCAAACCGGAAAATGTAGGCTACATTAGTCCTAGCGCTAACTGAGGAAAGATTGACGTAACACAAGCGGTCATTTTTAGATATCTCTCGGTTGTCAGAAACCACAATATGAATTAGCTAATAGCCATTGATCGAAATAATTGAATAAACACTTTCTAGAAATTGAAAGTAATCTGACGATGGGTAGTTTGTGTTCGCCAGCATTTTTGTTTTTTTCACATCAATCAAAGATAATAAGAGGAGACAAGATGAGTTTGGTCTGTTTGCAGTATGCATGTTGAAGGGGGTGTGTCGTCTACGATCATTAACTTCCCTTCATTCACTTCCGGAAGTTTACCCTTCACCTCATTATAACATCTTTGGTCTGACAGATGTTTACGTGACATCCAGAATACATTGTATAATGTCAACAAACATGGCGGCACACATAGCTGGTAAATAGCTTAGCATTAGCTCATTATAATTAGTAAAACCTTCAAAAAAGTATTTTACACACATCATAGGTCTCCATTACGATCAATGCAATAATCGGAATGCAATATTTGTCACCAGTACTTGAAAACGTGAATAAAACTGTAAATACATTATGCTCCATACTTAAATACTACTACAGTAGAAACGACAACATGGTATACAGAAAACAAGGCACTTACTTTGATAGGAACGCACACATGTCCGAAGTTATTATTTGTAAGGAAAACAACAAGGAAGACAATGCGAGCGCCAGCCAGAAAATGTGCCAATTCGTGCAAGACTGCGCAAATGTCTGCATTCTTGATCTGCGGAAACATTGGTGTAGTGCGTGGGCTCTCCTCGAAGAGAGAAGTCTGTCTCAGTAAAGCCTCAAACATAAATTGTCCGAAACGCTGAAATGGGCTACATCTATGTGAATTAATGACGAGGCGGAACACATCTCAATTCAAACTGTTGTTAGAAAATAAAACTTGTTAGAAAATCATTTGAAATTGACAAATTGAAACATAGCCTATATATTATTAGCAGGCAGCGCGCGTTAACTGTCCTGTTGCGTAACAATCACATTTTGGAACAGTGAGTGCCTTCTGACATCACATGCATAAAACAACTCATGCTGGGGCGACCGTTAGAGATATTTGGATCCCACGTGTGAAAAGGTTAAGGAAAAGCAGTAAACATAGACATTTAATAACAGACTTATGAACACAATCACGTAATAGTTAGCAATAGTTAACATACACAACACTGTTTAACATTCTTTAATAACAGACTCATAAACACAATCACACAATAGGCTACAGCTGGCTTCACAGCTTCCCTCGCGCTTCACAGCTTCCCTGGGAAACTTGATTTATTGTAGCCTCATGAAGACGAAAGAGTAGAGGAGAAAGGAGTTTGCTTCTGCTGCAGTGTTCGTGTAAAATATTACGCTTTGTGGTGGTGCTTCGAGGGGTATGAATACTTTCTGAAGGCAATGTAGGTGTTCTTCGTCTCCAGATGTTACGGGCGTGTGAATAGCGATTGAAATGGCATCTTCAGTGGATCTGTTGGAGCGGTATGCAAATTGGAGTGTGTCCAGTGCGCCTGGCATATTGGCCTTTGATTGTTGGCCAAATCAACAGTGAAATGCATACTTACGGGTAGGATTGGGCGGTCTACCATATATATACCGTTTACCAGGGTATTAGGAAATAGTCAGGGGATGGTTTTTCAATACCGTCAATAGTGTCAATACATGAAAGTATAAAAATTTTTATATGTAAGCTATGTGTGCTGTTTTTTTATTTTATTTTTTATTGATGTAGTTCTGTCCTTGAGCTGTTCTTGTCTATTAATGTTCTGTATTATGTTATGTTTCATGTGGACCCCGGGAAGAGTAGCTGCTGCTTTCGCAACAGCTAATGTGGATCCTAATAAAATACCAAATACCAAACAATTTCTTTGAAATATTTTAAATAAATGTGAATAGTTGTAGAAACTTTTTGAGTAAATACCTGCTGTGAACTTGTGCAAGATGTTAGGAGATAAAGAAGATCATGTTCCTAACTTCACCTGTTCATTATTGTTCATTATGAAGCTTATTGCTAGTCCCCAGTCAAGTGGTGTTTGTTTACAAGCACACAATGACGAGAGACCAGAGCCTTGTGAGTCATTCACTGTTGTGATCTAGTTACAGTATGGAATTCACAACTAAATGTTTGCCAGCTACAGTGCCTTGCAAAAGTATTCGTCCCCCTTGCCATTTTTCCTATTTTGTTGCATTACAACCTGTAATTTAAATGGATTTTTATTTGGAGTTCATGTAATGGACATACACAAAATAGTCTAAATTGGTGAAGTGAAATGAAAAAGAAAACTTGTTTCAAAAAATTCAAAAAAATAAATAACGGGAAAGTGGTGCATGCATATGCATTCACCCCCTTTGCTATGAAGCCCCTAGATAATATTTGGTGCAACCAATTACCTTCAGAAGTCACATAATGAGTTCAATAAAGTCCACACCTAAGTGTCACATGATCTGTCACATGATCTCAGTATATATACACATCTGTTCTGAAAGGCCCCAGAGTCTGCAACACCACTAAGCAAGGGGCACCACCAAGCAAGTGGCACCATGAAGACCAAGGAGCTCTCTAAACAGGTCAGGGACAAAGTTGTGGAAAATTAATAAAAAAAAGTACAGATCAGGGTTGGGTTATAAAAAAAGATCAGAAACTTTGAACATCCCACAGAGCACCATTAAATCCATAAAACATTTTTTTTGAAAGAATATGGCATTACAACAAATCTGCCAAGAGAGGGCCGCCCACCAAAACTCACGGAGCAGACAAGGAGGGCATTAATCAGAGAGGCAACAAAGAGACCAAAGATAACCCTGAAGGAGCTGCAAAGCTCAACAGCGGAGATTGGATTATCTGTCCATAGGACCACTTTAAGCCATACACTCCACAGAGCTGGGCCTTACGGAAGAGTGGCCAGAAAAAAGCCATTGCTTTAAGAAAAAAATAAACAAACACGTTTGTTGTTCGCCAAAAGCCATGTGGGAGACTCCCCAGACATATGGAAGAAGGTAATCTGGTCAGATGAGACTAAAATTTAGCTTTTTGGACATCAAGGAAAACACTATGTCTGGAGTAAACAACGGGAAAATCTTGAGGGAAACCTGTTTCAGTCTTCCAGAGATTTGAGACTGGGACAGAGGTTCACCTTCCAGCAGGACAATGACCCTAAGCATACTGCTAAAGCAACACTTGAGTGGTTTACGGGGGAAACATTGAAATGTCTTGGAATGGCCTAGTCAAAGCCCAGACATCAATCCAATTGAGAATCTGTGGTATGACTTAAAGATTGATGTACACAAGCGGAACCTATCCAACTTGAAGGAGCTGGAGCAGTTTTGTATTTGGAGAGTTTCTCCCATTCTTCTCTGCAGATCCTCTCAAGGTTGGATGGTGAGCGTCGCTGCACAGCTATTTTCAGGTCTCTTCAGAGATGTTTGATCGGGTTCAAGTCTGGGCTCTGGCTGGGCCACTCAAGGACATTCAGACTTACATTTACATCATTTAGCAGACGCTCTTATCTAGAGCGACTTACAAATTGGGGAATTCAACTTATGATAGCCAGTGGGACAACCACCTTTTTAAAATTATTTTTTGTGGTGGAAGAAGGATTCCTTCATACTATTCCAGGTATTCCTTAAAGAGGTAGGGTTTCAAGTGTCTCCGGAAGGTGGTCAGTGACTTTGCTGTCCTGGCGTCGTGGGGGAGCTTGTTCCACCATTAGGCTGCCAGAGCAACGAATAGCTTTGACTTGGCTGAGCGGGAACTGTGCTTCCGTAGAGGTAGGGGAGCTAGCAGGCCGGAGGTGGATGAACGTAGTGCCCTCGTTTGGTTGTAGGGTCTGATCAGAGCCTGAAGGTAAGGAGGTGCCGTTCCCCTCACAGCTCCGTAGGCAAGCACCATGGTCTAGCAGTAGATGCAAGCCTCAACTGGAAGCCAGTGGAGTGTGCGGAGGAGCAGGGTGACATGAGAGAACTTGGGAAGGTCGAACACCAGACGGGCTGCAGCGTTCTGGATAAGTTGTAGGGGTATAATGGCACAGGCAGGGAGCCCAGCCAACAGCGAGTTGCAGTAATCCAGACGGGAGATGACAAGTGCCTGGATTAGGACTTGTGCCGCTTTCTGTGTAAGGTAGGGTCGTCCTCTGTGCATGTTGTAGAGCATGAACCTGCAGGACCGGGTCACCGTTTTGATGTTAGCGGAGAATGACAGGGTGTTGTCCAGGGTCACGCCAAGGTTCTTTGCACTCTGGGAGGAGTGAAAGACTGGTCATGGCTCACATCAACAGCATAATCACAGAAACCCTAGACCCACTCCAATTTGCATACCGCCCCAACAGATCCACAGATGATGCAATCTCTATCGCACTCCACACTGCCCTTTCCCACCTGGACAAGAGGAACACCTACGTGAGAATGCTATTCATTGACTACAGCTCAGCATTCAACACCATAGTGCCCTCTAAGCTCATCACTAAGCTAAGGATCCTGGGACTAAACACCTCCCTCTGCAACTGGATCCTGGACTTCCTGACGGGCCGCCCCCAGGTGGTAAGGGTAGGTAACAACACATCTGCCACACTGATCCTCAACACGGGGGCCCCTCAGGGTGCGTGCTCAGTCCCCTCCTGTACTCTCTGTTCACCCATGACTGCATGGCCAGGCACGACTCCAACACCATCATTAAGTTTGCCGACGACACAACAGTGGTAGGCCTGATCACCGACAACGATGAGACAGCCTATAGGGAGGAGGTCAGAGATCTGGCCGTGTGGTGCCAGGACAACAACCTCTCCCTCAACGTGACCAAGACAAAGGAGATGATTGTGGACTACAGGAAAAAAAAGAGGACTGAGCACGCCCCCATTCTCATCGACGGGGCTGTAGTGGAACAGGTTGAGAGCTTCAAGTTCCTTGGTGTCCACATCACCAACGAACTATCATGGTCCAAACACACCAAGACAGTCGTGAAGAGGGCACGACAAAGCCTATTCCCCCTCAGGAGACTAAAAAGATTTGGCATGGGTCCTCAGATCCTCAAAAAATTCTACAGCTGCACCATCGAGAGCATCCTGACTGGTTGCATCACCGCCTGGTATGGCAACTGCTTGGCCTCTGACCACAAGGCACTACAGAGGGTAGTGCGTACGGCCCAGTACATCACTGGGGCAAAGCTCCCCTGCCATCCAAGACCTCTATACCAGGCGGTGTCAGAGGAAGGCCCTCAAAATTGTCAAAGACTCCAGCCACCCTAGTCATAGACTGTTCTCTCTGCTACCGCACGGCAAGCGGTACCGGAGTGCCAAGTCTAGGTCCAAAAGACTTCTCAACAGCTTCTACCCCCAAGCCATAAGACTCCTGAACAGCTAATCATGGCTACCCGGACTATTTGCACTGCCCCCCCCACCCCATCTTTTTACGCTGCTGCTACTCTGTTAAGTATTTATGCATAGTCACTTTAACTCTACCCACATGTACATATTACCTCAACTACCTCAACTAGCCGGTGCCCCGCACATTGACTATGCAACGGTACCCCCCCTGTATATATAGCCTCCCTACTGTCACTTTATTTTACTGTATATATAGCCTCCCTACTGTCACTTTATTTCACTTCTGCTCTTTTTTTCTCAACACTTTTTTGTTGTTGTTTTATTCTTACTTTTTTGTTTAAAATAAATGCACTGTTGGTTAAGGGCTGTAAGTAAGCATTTCACTGTAATGTCTGCACCTGTTGTATTCGGCGCATGTGACCAATAAAATTTGATTTGATTTGATTTTGACAATGGAGTTGTCAACCGTGATGGCGAGATCATGGAGCGGGCAGTCCTTCCCCGGGAGGAAGAGCAGCTCCGTCTTGCCGAGGTTCAGCTTGAGGTGGTGATCCGACATCCACACTGATATGTCTGCCAGACATGCAGAGATGCGATTCGCCACTTGGTTATCAGAAGGGGGAAAGGAGAAAATTAATTGCGTGTCGTCTGCGTAGCAATGATAGGAGAGACCACATGAGGATATGACAGAGCCAAGTGACTTGGTGTATATAGAGAATAGGAGAGGGCCTAGAACTGAGCCCTGGGGATCACCAGTGGTGAGAGCACGTGGTGCGGAGACAGATTCTCGCCACGCCACCTGGTAGGAGCGACCTGTCATGTAGGACGCAATCCAAGAGTGAGCAGCGCCGGAGATGCCCAACTCGGAGAGGGTGGAGAGGAGGATCTGATGGTTCACAGTATCAAAGTCAGCGGATAGGTCTAGAAGGATAAGAGCAGAGGAGAGAGAGTTAGCTTTAGCAGTGTGGAGAGCCTCCATGACACAGAGAAGAGCAGTCTCAGTTGAATGACCAGTCTTGAAACCTGACTGGTTTGGATCAAGAAGGTAATTCTGAGAGAGATAGCAGGAGAGTTGGCTAGAGACGGCACACTCAAGAGTTTTGGAGAGAAAAGAAAGAAGGGATACTGGTCTGTAGTTGTTGACATCGGAGGGATCGAGTGTAGGTTTGTTGAGGAGGGGTGCAACTCTAGCTCTCTTGAAGACGGAAGGGACATGGCCAGCGGTCAAGGATGAGTTGATGAACGAGGTGAGGTAAGGGAGAAGGTCTCCGGAAATGGTCTGGAGAAGAGAGAAGGGGATAGGGTCAAGCGGGCAGGTTGTTGGGCGGCCGGCCGTCACAAGTCGCAAGATTTCATCTGGAGAGAGAGGGGAGAAGCATAGTCAAAGCATAGAGTAGGGCAGTGTGAGCAGGACCAGCGGTGTCATTTGACTTAATAAATGAGGATCGGATGTCGTCAACCTTCTTTTCAAAATGGTTGACGAAGTCATCCACAGAGAGAGAGGAGGGAGGGGGAGGAGGAGGAGGATTCAGCAGGGAGGAGAATGTGGCAAAGAGCTTCCTAGGGTTAGAGGCAGAGGCTTGAAATTTAGAGTGTTAGAAAGTGGCTTTAGCAGTGGAAACAGAGGAAGAGAATGTAGAGAGGAGGGAGTAAAAAGATGGCAGGTCCACAGGGAGTCTAGTTTGCCTCCATTTCCGCTCGGCTGCCCGGAGCCCTCTTCTGTGAGCTCACAATGAGTCGTCAAGCCACGGAGCAGGAGGGGAGGACCGAGCCGGCCGGGAGGATAGGGGACATAGTCAAAAGTCAAAAGATAAAAGATAAAGAAAGGGAGGAGAGGAGGGTTGAGGAGGTAGAATCAGGAGATCGGAGGGAGGAGGATTTAGCAGAGGGAGGAGATGATAGGATGGAAGAGGAGAGAGTAGCGGGAGAGAGCGAAGGTTGCGACGGCACATTACCATCTGAGTAGGGGCAGAGTGAGTAGTTTTGGAGGAGAGCGAAAGAGAAAAGGATACAAAGTAATGGTCGGAGACTTGGAGGGGAGTTGCAGTGAGATTAGTAGAAGAACAGCATTTAGTAAAGATGAGGTAAAGCGTATTGCCTGCCTTGTGAGAAGGGGGGGACGGTGAGAGGGTGAGGTCAAAAGAGGAAAGGAGTGGAAAGAAGGAGGCAGAGAGAAATGAGTCAAAGGCAGACGTAGGGAGGTTAAAGTCACCCAGAACTGTTAGGGGTGAGCCATCCTCAGGAAAGGAACTTATCAAGGCGTCAAGCTCATTGATGAACTCTCCAAAGGAACCTGGAGGGAGATAAATTACAAGGATGTTAAGCTTGAATGGGCTAGTGACTGTGACAGCATGGAATTCAAATGATATAGACAGATGGGTCAGGGGAAAAAGAGAGAATGTCCACTTGGGAGAGATGAGGATTCCTGTGCCACCTCCGAGCTGACCAGATGCTCTCGGGGTATGCGAGAACACATCGTCAGACGAGGAGAGAGCAGTAGAAGTAGCATTGTTTTCTGTGGTAATCCATGTTTCCGTCAGCGCCAAGAAGTCGAGGGACTGGAGGGTAGCTTAGGCTGAGATTAACTCTGCCTTGTTGGCCGCAGAACGGCAGTTCCAGAGGCTGCCGGAGACCTGGAACTCCACGTGGGTTGTGCGCGCAGGGACCACCAGATTAGAGTGGCAGCCATGCGGTGTGAAGCGTTTGTATGGCCTGTGCAGAGAGGAGAGAACAGGGATAGACAGACACATAGTAGACAGGCTACAGAAAAAGGCTACAATAATGCAAAGGAGATCGGAATTAAATGAACTAAACATCTGTGAGAGCGGGCCTCCCTTACTTAAGTTTCACTGAAACACTCAAATATAACTCTCCCAACTTCCACTTTAGAAATTATAATTGTTGTAAACTACAGCGGTTCAATGTTTTCTAGGAATAGACTCTAACTTAGTTTATTCAGCTAGCTAACTTGGTACAGTATTCTTCTGTGAAAACCGCCCAGGGCACCGAATCCTATGACACCATAGCCAAATAGCATGCCAGACTCCAATAACACGGTTTAGCACCAATACTCGGTTACAACAAACCACCAGTGTGTTAACACGCCAAACAGATCATTTGTGTCCATGTCTAACGTTGTGTAAAGTTTTGGGTTAGTTTTGACAGTTTCAGTGAGTACGTCGTCAACTTATTCAGCCAGTTAGTTATCTAGAATAGTTAGCATACTAGCGAGCCATTGCTCTCTGCCAACGAACCAACCCCTCCTCCCACGGCACGAAACACACAGAGAGAGCCAAGCTAACCTTAACTAGTCACCTATGTCCCGAATTCCCTTGAACGACTCTGGTTACCAGTATGTAAAAACAAAACAAAAATAAAATGTAGGTTATAACTTACCCTTAGTAGCTACTGTTAGCCAGTTAAGTGCAAAGCTAGCCACTGAATCGATTCAGCCAGTTCGCGTCTGTCCCAACGGAGAGAAAGCGTCTCCAAATATTACAGCTAGGTCATTCCAGCTATTGTTTAGTTAGCTATCCAGGTAGCAACAAGCTACCTAAATTTCGAGTACAGTAGCTACTAACTACCTAACGTTAACGCTTCAGATAATGAGGTTAGAAAAACAGCTGAATGGTAGGTAGCTAGCTGGCATAATTACAGGTACTCTTAAGCATGAAATAACATTGGAAACAACTATCCACAGTTGCTAATAGTTACCAGTAGCTACCCGCTAGCTAGCTAGCTTTATTGGTCTAGGTAGTGGGTTAGCTAGCCTCGTGCTTCACCGGACTCAGCCGAATACAATACTTACCTACAATAACTATATAGGTAAACTACCTACAATACCTACGTACAATCTAAATACATGGTTTAAGCTTTACTCGACACCATATAAGAAGCCAACCTTACCTCCCGCTAGAGAAACAACCTCACCTGACCAGTATCCAGCCAGTTATCCCTAAGCCACTCCTGCATTGTCTTGGCTGTGTGCTTAGGGTCGTTGTCTTGTTGGAAAGTGAACCTTGTCCCAGGTCTGAGGTCATGAGCACTCTGGAGCAGGTTTTCATCATGGATCTCTCTGTACTTTGCTCCATTCATCTTTCCCTCAATCCTAACTAGTCTCCCAGTCCTTAGGGATGGTAGGGATGGTTTCAGGTTTCCTCCAGACGTGACACTTAGCATTCAGGCCAAATAGTTTATTCTTGGTTTCATCAGTATTGTTTCTCATGGTCTGAGAGTCTTTAGGTGCCTTTTGGCAGCCTCCAAGCGGGCTGTCATGTGCCTTTTACTGAGGAGTGGCATCTGTCTGCCCACTACCATAAAGGCCTTTTTGGTGGAGTGCTGCAGGGATGTTTGTCCTTCTGGAAGGTTCTTACATCTCCACAGAGGAACTCTAGAGCTCTGTCAGAGTGACCATCGGGTTCTTGGTCACCTCCCTGATCAAGGCCCTTATCCCCCGATTGCTCAGTTTGGCCGGGCGGCCAGCTCTAGGAAGAGTCTTGGTGGTTCCAAACTTCTTCCATTTAAGAATGATGGAGGCCACTGTGTTCTTGGGGACCTTCAATGCCGCAGAATCTTTTTGGTACTCTTCCCCAGATCTGTGCCTCGACACAGTCCTGTCTCTGAGCTGTTTGGACAATTCCTTCGACGTCATGGCTTGGTTTTTGCTCTGACATGCACTGTCAACTGTGGGACCTTATATATACAGGTGTGTGCCTTTCCAAATCATGTCCAATCAATTGAATTGAGCACAGGTGGACTCCAATCAAGTTGTAGAAACATCCCAAGGATGATCAATGGAATCAGGATGCACCTGAGCTCAATTTCGAGTCACACTGCAAAGGGTCAGAATATTATTTTATTTTATTTTTATTAATTAGCAAACATTTCTAAAAGCCTGTTGAGGATATAAAAAAAAAAATCAATTTTAGAATAAAGCTGTAACGTAACAAAATGTGGAAAAGTCAAGGGGTCTGATTTGTTTCTAAAGGCACTGTATGTGTGTGTTTGGATGTCACTGAAAACCAAAGTTCCAAAGTCTGGGACTAAGATAGTGTATAATAGGTCATACAATACGTTTTGTAGTGATTCTTATGTTGATGATGTTAAGAATATTTGCTGGTCTGTGGTGTGTAATGAGGTGTAACCAGACGCTGCACTTGACACATTTATGAAATTGCTTATTCCAGTTACTAATAAGCATGCACCCCATTAAGAAAATGACTGTAAAAACTGTTAGATTGAAAACGTGTATGGTTGAGAGGGATGAGGCAAAAGGAATGGCAAATAAGTCTTGCTGAACAATGGATTGCCAAATGCACTAAAAATTGAGAAATCATGTAACTAAACTGAATAAAAATAAACTATACTATCAAACAAATATAAATTACATAAAGAATGACAGTAAAAAGCTTGGCACACCTTAAATGAAATGTTGGGCAAAAAGGCAAACTCAGCTCCATCATTTATTGAATCATTTAACTTCAATCCAAGATGGCGTAGTAGTGCAGTCCTGTTTTTGTCGTGTGTCTGTAAATAGCCTGTAAATACCCTGTTTTTTATGTATATTTCGTACATATTTCCCTATCAGACTTTTCATCCTTCTACAAAATATACTTTCCTGCAACCCGCCTCACTCAATGTGGAACGGATTCTATTATTGACTTACCTTTTATCTAGAATCTCCAGTTGAAACTAGCTAGCCAGCTAACTAGCTACTTGCTATTAGCCACAGTTAGCTGTATTTCACCCAGAACATTGGATTTTTCTGCCGGAATAATTTAATCACTGGACATTAATCACTTGATCGCAACTAGCTAGCCGCAACCGAATGGATGTTGCTGTTTGGCTAATCACCACTGCCCCCGATGCAAGCACCAGTTAGCCTCGAGCTAGCCTAGAGCCAGGCCCATATCCCGGCTATCTACCTCTCGGTCTACCGGACAGGAGCAGCCAGCTAACTAGCTACTTGCTATTAGCTACCGTTAGCGGTTTTTCACCATTGTCCTTGGCCTGCACCACCTACCAGCCTGGACTATTATTCGGCCAGTCTGCACTGTCTGCACAGCGTGTTATCGACCCAGAACATATCAGTTTTTCTACCGGAATCACTGAATCACTGGACCTTTAACTCCGGATTCATCGCTACCAGCTAGCTGCAACAAAATGGACGTTGTGGTTTGGCTAATCATCCTGAGCTAGGCCCATCTCCCGGCTATCTACCTCTCTGTCAACCGGACGGGACCACCTAGTGTTGACACGGAGCCCCGCCGATCCTACACGACTGGTCTGCCGACGAAATCGTCTGATGTGGTTACAACAGGCTTCCCGTTACGACGTCGACCATGAAAATTCCATCTGCTAGCCCCGGCCCGCTAGCACACGCTAGCCGTGGCCTCTTGCTCGCTAGTGCTTTAGCAGCTCCCGAACTACCTCCGAACTATCCTATTGCTGTTCACCGGACCTTATGATAACTCAGCTATACAGCTGATGCCTGCTGGACTGTTCCTTTTTACGGTATCGCATCCTGATATGTTTAGCCTCAGCCCAAACTGTGTCGTCATTACCAGCTGTTGTCTTAGCTCTCTCAAATTACACCTGTGATTGCTTTATGCCTCTCTCCCATGTCAATATGGTTTGCTTATTGCTGTTTCGGTTATTTCTAATTGTACTATTTCACTGTAGATCCCCCAGCCCAGCTAAACCTGCCTTAGATAGCTCCTTTGTCCCACCTCCCATACACGCGGAGACCGACTCAATCGGTGCCTCCAGTGATGCTATCTCTTTCATTGTTACCCAACGCTTAGGTTTACCTCCACTTTACTCATATCCTTCCATATCCTTGTCTGTACATAATGCCCTG
The DNA here is from genome assembly GCF_020615455.1 of Coregonus clupeaformis. Lineage (NCBI taxonomy): Eukaryota > Metazoa > Chordata > Actinopteri > Salmoniformes > Salmonidae > Coregonus > Coregonus clupeaformis. The sequence continues at coordinate 20,253,187 of NC_059206.1, forward strand.
AATCTTTTCTACAACGCCCGGAAATCTGCCCCCTTTATTCTATGTACCCAATGCACTAGAAGACCAGTTCTTAAAGCCTTTAGCCGTATCCTTATTCTAGTCCTCCTCTGTTCCTCTGGTGATGTAGAGGCTAACCCAGGCCCTGCAGCCCTCAGTATCACTCCTACTCCCCAGGCGCTATCATTTGTTGACTTCTGTAACCGTAAAAGCCTTGGTTTCTTGCATGTTAAAATCAGAAATCTCCTTCCTAAGTTTGAGTTATTCACTGCGTTAGCACACTCCGCCAACCCTGATGTTCTAGCAGTGTCTGAATCCTGGCTTAGGAAGGCCACCAAAAATTCTGAAATTTCCATCCCCAACTATAACATTTTCCGTCTAGATAGAACTGCCAAAGGGGGTGGAGTTGCAATCTACTGTAGAGATAGCCTGCAGAGCTCTATCATACTATCCAGGTCTGTGCCCAAACAGTTTGAGCTTCTACTTCTAAAAATCCACCTTTCCAGAAATAAGTCTCTCACTGTTGCCGCTTGCTACAGACCCCCCTCAGCCCCCAGCTGTGCCCTGGACACCATGTGTGAATTGATTGCCCCCCATTTATCCTCAGAGCTCGTACTGCTTGGTGACCTAAATTGGGATATGCTTAACACCCCGGCCATCCTACAATCCAAACTAGATGCCCTCAATCTCACACAAATTATCAACGAACCTACCAGGTACAACCCTAAATCCGTAAACATTGGTACCCTCATAGATATAATCCTGATTAACTTACCCTCTAAATACACCTCCGCTGTCTTCAACCAGGATCTCAGCGATCACTGCCTTATTGCCTGCGTCCGTAACGGGTCCGCGGTCAAACGACCACCCCTCATCACTGTCAAACGCTCCCTAAAACACTTTAGCGAGCAGGCCTTCCTAATTGACCTGGCCCAGGTATCCTGGATGGATATAGATCGCTAGACAATCTGGACCCTTTTTTCTAAAACTAGCCGCCGAAATTGTCGCAACCCCTATTACTAGCCTATTCAACCTCTCTTTCGTAACGTCTGAGATCCCCAGAGATTGGAAAGCTGCCGCGGTCATCCCCCTCTTCAAAGGGGGTGACACTCTAGATCCAAACTGTTACAGACCTATATCCATCCTGCCCTGCCTTTCGAAAGTATTTGAAAGCCAAGTTAACAAAGAGATCACCGACCATTTCGAATCCCACCGTACCTTCTCCGCTATGCAATCCGGTTTCCGAGCTGGTCATGGGTGCACTTCAGCCACGCTCAAGGTCCTAAACGATATTATAACCGCGATCGATAATAGAAAGTACTGTGCAGCCGTCTTCATCGACCTGGCCAAGGCTTTCGACTCTGTCAACCACCGCATTCTTATTGGCAGACTAAATTGCCTTGGTTTCTCAAATGACTGCCTCGCCTGGTTCACCAACTACTTCTCAGATAGAGTTCAATGTGTCAAATCGGAGGGCCTGTTGTCTGGACCTATGGCAGTCTCTATGGGGGTGCCACAGGGTTCAATTCTTGGGCCGATTCTTTTCTCCGTGTATATCAATGATGTTGCTCTTGCTGCTGGTGACTCTCAGATCCACCTCTACGCAGACGACACCATTTTGTATACATCTGGCACTTCATTAGACACTGTGTTAACAAACCTCCAAACGAGCTTCAATGCCATACAACACTCCTTCCGTAGCCTCCAACTGCTCTTAAATACTAGTAAAACTAAATGCATGCTCTTCAATCGAACGCTGCTGGCATCCGCCCACCCGACTAGAATCACTACCCTCGACGGGTCTGACCTAGAGTATGTGGACAACTACAAATACCTAGGTGTCTGGTTAGACTGTAAACTCTCCTTCCAGACTCACATTAAGAATTTCCAATCCAAAGTTAAATCTAGAATCTGCTTCCTATTTTGCAACAAAGCCTCCTTCACTCATGCTGCCAAACATGCCCTCGTAAAACTGACTATCCTACCGATCCTTGACTTCGGCGATGTAATTTACAAAATAGTCTCCAACACTCTACTCAGCAAATTGGATGTAGTCTATCACAGTGCCATTTGTTTTGTCTCCAAAGCCCCATACGCTACCCACCACTGTGACCTGTACGCTCTTGTTGGCTGGTCCTCACTACATGTTCGTCGTCAAACTCACTGGCTCCAGGCCATCTATAAATCCCTGCTAGGCAAATCCCCGCCTTATCTTAGCTCATTGGTCACCATAGCAGCACCCACCCGTAGTCTGCGCTCCAGCAGGTATATCTCACTGGTCATCCCCAAAGCCAACACCTCCTTTGGCCGCCATGCCTTCCAGTTCTCTGCTGCCAATTACTGGAACGAATTGCAAAAATCTCTGAAGCTGGAGACTCTTATCTCCCTCACTAACTTTAAGCATCAGTTGTCAAAGCACCTTACCGATCACTGCACCTGTACACAGCCCATCTGAAATTAGCCCACCCAACTACCTCATCCCTATATTGTTATTTATTTTGCTATTTTGCACCCCAGTATCTCTATTTGCACATAATCTCTTGCACATCTAGCATTCCAGTGTTAATACTAATTGTAATTATTTTGCACTATAGCCTATTTATTGCCTTACCTCCATAACTTGCTACATTTGCACAAACTGTATATATATTTTCTGTTGTATTTTTTGACTTTATGTTTTTTTACCCCATATGTAACTCTGTGTTGTTGTTTTTATCGCACTGCTTTGCTTTATCTTGGCCAGGTCGCAGTTGTAAATGAGAACTTGTTCTCAACTGGCTTACCTGGTTAAATAAAGGTAAAAAAAATAATATATATATATATATATATATATATAGCTCATTCATCACAAAACCCACTGATATTGCCAGTTACTTTAATGATTTTTAATTTTTTAAAGATTAGCAAACTTAAGCATGACATGCCAGCAACAAACTCTGACTCTACAAATCCAAGTATAACTGATCAAATTATGAAAGACAAGCATTGTAATTTTGAATTCCGTAAAGTGAGTGTGGAAGAAGTGAAAAAAATTATTGTTGTCGATCAACAGTGACAAGCCACCGGGCTCTGACAACTTGGATGGAAAATTACTGAGGATAATAGCGGACAATATTGCCTCTCCTATTTGCCATATCTTCAATATAAGCCATCTTAAAAGTGTATGCCCTCATGCCTTGGGGGAAGCAAAATTAATTCCGCTTCCCAAAAATTGTAAAGCCCCCTTTACTGGTTAAAGTAGTCAACCAATCAGCTTGTTACCGACCCATAGTAAACCTTTGGGAAAAATGGTGTTTGACCAGATACTTTACAGTAAACACATTGACAACAGACTTTCAGCACGCTTATATGGAAGGACATTCAACAAGCATGGCACTTGCACAAATAACTGATGATTTTCTGAGAGAAACTGATGATGAAAAGATTGTGGGAGCTGTTTTGTTAGACTTCAGTGCAGCTTTTGACATTATCAATCATAGTCTGCTGATGGAAAATGTATGTGTTATGGCTTTACACCCCCTGCAATATTATGGATAAAGATGTACAGTGGGGGAAAAAAGTATTTAGTCAGCCACCAATTGTGCAAGTTCTCCCACTTAAAAAAATTAGAGAGGCCTGTGATTTTCATCATAGGTACACGTCAACTATGACAGACAAATTGAGGAAAAAAAATCCAGAAAATCACATTGTAGGGTTTTTTATGAATTTATTTGCAAATTATGGTGGAAAATAAGTATTTGGTCACCTACAAACAAGCAAGATTTCTGGCTCTCACAGACCTGCAACTTCTTCTTTAAGAGGCTCTTCTGTCCTCCACTCGTTACCTGTATTAATGGCACCTGTTTGAACTTGTTATCAGTATAAAAGACACCTGTCCACAACCTCAAACAGTCACACTCCAAACTCCACTATGGCCAAGACCAAAGAGCTGTCAAAGGACACCAGAAACAAAATTGTAGACCTGCACCAGGCTGGGAAGACTGAATCTGCAATACGTAAGCAGCTTGGTTTGAAGAAATCAACTGTGGGAGCAATTATTAGGAAATGGAAGACATACAAGACCACTGAAAATCTCCCTCGATCTGGGGCTCCACACAAGATCTCACCCCGTGGGGTCAAAATGATCACAAGAACGGTGAGCAAAAATCCCAGAACCACACGGGGGGACCTTGTGAATGACCTGCAGAGAGCTGGGACCAAAGTAACAAAGCCTACCATTAGTAACACACTACACCGCCAGGGACTCAAATCCTGCAGTGCAAGACGTGTCCCCCTGCTTAAGCCAGTTCATGTCCAGGCCCGTCTGAAGTTTGCTAGAGTGCATTTGGATGATCCAGAAGAGGATTGGGAGAATGTCATATGGTCAGATGAAACCAAAATAGAACTTTTTGGTAAAAACTCAACTCGTCGTGTTTGGAGGACAAAGAATGCTGAGTTGCATCCAAAGAACACCATACCTACTGTGAAGCATGGGGGTGGAAACATCATGCTTTGGGGCTGTTTTTCTGCAAAGGGACCAGGACGACTGATCCGTGTAAAGGAAAGAATGAATGGGGCCATGTATCGTGAGATTTTGAGTGAAAACCTCCTTCCATCAGCAAGGGCATTGAAGATGAAACGTGGCTGGGTCTTTCAGCATGACAATGATCCCAAACACACCGCCCGGGCAACGAAGGAGTGGCTTCGTAAGTATCATTTCAAGGTCCTGGAGTGGCCTAGCCAGTCTCCAGATCTCAACCCCATAGAAAATCGTTGGAGGGAGTTGAAAGTCTGTGTTGCCCAGCGACAGCCCCAAAACATCACTGCTCTAGAGGAGATCTGCATGGAGGAATGGGCCAAAATACCAGCAACAGTGTGTGAAAACCTTGTGAAGACTTACAGAAAACGTTTGACCTGTGTCATTGCCAACAAAGGGTATATAACAAAGTATTGAGAAACTTTTGTTATTGACCAAATACTTATTTTCCACCATAATTTGCAAATAAATTCATTAAAAGTCCTACAATGTGATTTTCTGGAGAAAAAAAATCTCATTTTGTCTGTCATAGTTGACGTGCACCTATGATGAAAATTACAGGCCTCTCTCATCTTTTTAAGTGGGAGAACTTGCACAATTGGTGGCTGACTAAATACTATTTTCCCCCACTGTACCTGTCTAACAGAACACAGAGGGTGTTTGTTAATGGAAGACTCTCCAACATAATCCAGTTAGAATCAGGAAATCCCAAGAGCAGCTGTCTAGGCCCCTTACTTTTTTCAATATTTACTAATCACTATGTATGCGGATGACGCTACACTATAAAGGTCAGCTACTACAGCGAGGGAAATCACAGCAACACAACAAAGGGCTAAGGAATAAGTTAGTCCTAAATATGTTTTTGTGTAACTCCTACTCCCGCTCCCCCTCTCCAGCGCTCAACGTCGCCGGTCTACTAACCCCCGGTCCTGGCAACCATCATTATGCACACCAACTCCCCAAATATTACACACACACGATCCCCATCAATACGCACACCTGGACTTCATCATCACCTTGAATACCTTCACTCTATTTAGCCCTCAGTAGCCTCAGTCATCAGGCAGTATTGGTTTGTTTTCAAATTCAGTATGCTACTCATGTTTTGTTCATCTGCCTTGTCTTATTATTAAACTCTCTTTCTGCACCTGCTTCCTGACTCACTGTGTATACATCATAGTTTGGGACAAATCATAAACCCTAAACCTCAACTAGATCTTGTAATGAATAATGTGGAATTTGAGCAAGTTAAGGTGACTAAAATGCTTGGAGTAACCCTGGATTGTAAGCTGTCATGGTCAAAACATGTTGATACAACAGTAGCTAAGATGGGGAGAAGTCTGTCCATAATAAAGCACTGCTCTGCCTTTTTAACAACACTATCAACAAGGCACGTCCTGCAGGCTCTAGATTTGTTGCACCTGGACTACTGTTCAGTTGTGTGGTCAGGTGCCACAAAGAGGAACCTAGGAAAATTATAATTGGCTCAGAACAGGGCAGCACGGCTGGCCCTTAAATCTACATGGAGAGCTAACATTAATTGTATGCATCCCCAAGTCAAGAACAGACTATGGGAGGTGCACTGTACTACATCGAGCCATGACTACAGTTGAATTCGGAAGTTTACATACACTTAGGATGGAGTCATTAAAACTAGTTTTTCAACCACTCCACAAATTTCTTGTTAACAAACTATAGTTTTGGCAGGTCGGTTAGGACATCTACTTTGTACATGACACAAGTCATTTTTCCAACAATTGTTTACAGACAGATCATTTCACTTCTAATTCACTGTATCACAATTCCAGTGGGACAGAAGTTTACATACATTAAGTTGACTGTGCCTTTAAACACCTTGGAAAATTCCAGAAAATGATGTCATGGCTTTAGAAGCTTCTGATAGGCTAATTTACATAATTTGAGTCAATTGGAGGTGTACCTCTGGATGTATTTCAAGGCCTACCTTCAAACTCAGTGCCTCAGTGCTTGACATCATGGGAAAGTCAAAAGAAACCAGCCAAGACCTCAGAAAATAAATTGTAGACCTCCACAAGTCTGGTTCATCCTTGGGAGCAATTTCCAAACGCCTGAAGGTACCACGTTCATCTGTACAGACCATGGTACGCAAGTATAAACACCATGGGACCACGCAGCCGTCATACCGCTCAGGAAGGAGACACGTTCTGTCTCCTAGAGATGAATGTACTTTGGTGCGAAAAGCGCAAATCAATCCCAGAACAACAGCAAAGAACCTTTTGAAGATGCTGGAGGAAACAGGTACAAAAGTATCTATATCCACAGTAAAACGAGTCCTATATCGACTTAACCTAAAAAGCCGCTGAGCAAGGAAGAAGCCACTGCTCCAAAACTGCCATAAAAAGCCAGACTACGGTTTGCAACTGCACATGGGGACAAAGATCGTACTTTTTGGAGAAATGTCCTCTGGTCTGATGAAACACAAATAGAATTGTTTGGCCATAATGACCATCGCTATGTTTGGAGGAAAAAGGGGCAGGCTTGCAAGCCGAAGAACACCATCCCAACCGTGAAGCACGGGGGTGGCAGCATCATGCTGTGGGGTGCTTTGCTGCAGGAGGGACTGGTGCACTTCACAAAATAGATGGCATCATGAGGAAGGAAAATTATGTGGATATATTGAAGCAACATCTCAAGACATCAGTCAGGAAGTTAAAGCTTGGTCACAAATGAGTCTTCCAAATGGACAATGACCCCAAGCATACTTCCAAAGTGGTGGCAAAATGGCTTAAGGACAACAAAGTCAAGGTATTGGAGTGGCCATCACAAAGCCCTGACCTCAATCCTATAGAACATGTGTGGACAGAACTGAAAAAGTGTGTGCGAGCAAGGAGGCCTACAAACCTGACTCAGTTACACCAGCTCTGTCAGAAGGAATGGGCCAAAATTCACCCAACTTATTGTGGGAAGCTTATGGAAGGCTACCCGAAACGTTTGACCCAAGTTAAACTATTTAAAGGCAATGCTACCAAATACTAATTGAGTGTATGTAAATTTCTGACACACTGGGAATGTGATGAAAGAAATAAAGGCTGAAATAAATAATTCTCTCTAGTATTATTATGACATTTCACATTCTTAAAATAAAGTGGTGATCCTAGCTGACCTAAGACAGGGATTTTTTACTAGGATTAAATGTCAGGAATTGCGAAAAACGGAGTTTAAATGTATTTGGCTAAGCTGTATGTAAACTTCCGACTTCAACTGTACATGGTACTCTATTCCACATCAGGTAACTGATGAAAGCAGCAGAATCTGATTTAAAAACAAATAAAAATACTCCTTATGGAACAGCAGGGACTTTGAAGAGACACATACATATGATAAGACTCTCTTCACATACGTACACATGGATTTTGTTTTGTAGATACAGTGGGGAGAACAAGTATTTGATACACTGCCGATTTTGCAGGTTTTCCTACTTACTTCAACTGTGAGAGACGGAATCTAAAACAAAAATCCAGAAAATCACATTGTATGATATTTAAGTAATTAATTTGCATTTTATTGCATGACATAAGTATTTGATACATCAGAAAAGCAGAACTTAATATTTGGTACAGAAACCTTTGTTTGCAATTACAGAGATCATACGTTTCCTGTAGGTCTTGACCAGGTTTGCACAAACTGCAGCAGGGATTTTGGCCCACTCCTCCATACAGAACTTCTCCAGATCCTTCAGGTTTCGGGGCTGTCGCTGGGCAATACGGACTTTCAGCTCCCTCCAAAGATTTTCTATTGGGTTCAGGTCTGGAGACTGGCTAGGCCACTCCAGGACCTTGAGATGCTTCTTACGAAGCCACTCCTTATTTGCCCTGGCTGTTTGTTTCGGGTCGTTGTCATACTGGAAGACCCAGCCACGACCCGTCTTCAATGCTCTTACTGAGGGAAGGAGGTTGTTTGCCAAGATCTCGCGATACATGGCCCCATCCATCCTCCCCTCAATACGGTGCAGTCGTCCTGTCCCCTTTGCAGAAAAGTATCCCCAAAGAATGGTGTTTCCACTTCCATGCTTCACGGTTGGGATGGTGTTCTTGGGGTTGTACTCATCCTTCTTCTTCCTCCAAACACGGCGAGTGGAGTTTAGACCAAAAAGCTCTATTTTTGTCTCATCAGACCACATGACCTTCTCCCATTCCTCCTCTGGATCATCCAGATGGTCATTGGCAAACTTCAGACGGGCCTGGACATGCACTGGCTTGAGCAGGGGGACCTTGTGTGCGCTGCAGGATTTTAATCCATGACAGCGTAGTGTGTTACTAATTGTTTTCTTTGAGACTGTGGTCCCAGCTCTCTTCAGGTCATTGACCAGGTCCTGCCATGTAGTTCTGGGCTGATCCCTCACCTTCCTCATGATCATTGATGCCCCACGAGTTGAGTTGACCGTCATCTTGAACTTCTTCCATTTTCTAATAATTGCGCCAACAGTTGTTGCCTTGTCACCAAGCTGCTTGCCTATTGTCCTGTAGCCCATCCCAGCCTTGTGCAGGTCTACAATTGTATCCCTGATGTCCTTACACAGCTCTCTGGTCTTGGCCATTGTGGAGAGGTTGGAGTCTGTTTGATTGAGTGTGTGGACAGGTGTCTTTTATACAGGTAACGAGTTCTTACAGGTGCAGTTAATACAGGTAATGAGTGGAGAACAGGAGGGCTTCTTAAAGGAAAACTAACAGGTCTGTGAGAGCTGGATAGCAAAAATAGCAGAATTGGTCAAGAGCCTGTAAGACTGCTGCTATCCACTGCAGTGCCATCCTTACCAGCCCTTTATGCACTTAATGAAGACTGGGGTGAATGCGACGGGTTGATAGTCATTTGGGCATTTCATCTTGTTTTTTTGGGCACTGGGACGATGGTGGTCTCTTTGAAGCGGCTTTGTAAGTATTCACTCTTTTGAAAGTTTTCCTTACGTCAGCCTCTGAGAGCAAAAGCACCTGGTCGTCCGGAGCCTCAAACTGATCATAGAATGTGTTAAGCTTTTCTGGGATGGAGGCACGGTGGGCACCACACAGCTGGATTTGCCTTTGTAGTCCGTGATAGTCTGATGTCCTTGTCACATGCGTCACAAGTCTGAGTTGTCAACCATCAATTAAAGTTTGAGTCTGTATTGTTTTTTTGCATCCCTAATGGATTTGCGGAGCGCGTACATGCTTGTCATCGGTGGTTCATTCTGCTGACATTGAATGCTGCACTACGTGCTCTCAGCATGGTATTGTTATCTCTGTTCATCCAGGGTTTTTGGTTGGGGTATGTTTGGATTGTTATTGTGGGTGCAACATCATCAACACATGTCCTAATGAAGCCTGTGACTGATGATGTATATTCCTCAATGTTGATGGATTAGTCCTGGGTGGATGAATATTTGAACATATTCTCGAAACAGTCCTGAAGCACTGGGACTGCCTCTGTCCAGCGCCTCACTATTCTCTGTGTTGGTAGCTCCCTCTTGAGTTGCTGCTTGTAGGCGGGGAGTAGGAACAGAGAGACATGCTCTGATTGGCCGAAGTGTGGTCGCGGGGATGGCTTTGTATGCATCACGGATGTTGGTGTATACATGGTCCAGCACATTATTTTCTTCTTCTTGTGGGGCAGGATAATTGTTGGTGATATAAAAATGTTTGTTAAAAATTGACATGCTTGGTTAAAATCACCAGTGACAATAAAGACTACTTCTGGGTGAGAGGATTCTTGCTGCTAATGATCTTGTACAGTTCATTGATTGCCACCTTGGTGTTTGCATATAGTGGGGCATTTTAGCATCAGAAACTCCAGGTCGGGTGAACAGGAGCTCGAGATGTTTTCAACTTCGGTACACCATGATTTGTTGATGAGGAAGCATACCCCTCCCCCCTATTATTACCAGAAGCCGCCTTTCGATCCATACAGAAAATGGAAAAGCTGTCTGGTTGAATTGCAGAGTCGAGTGTTTCATCTGTAAGCCATGTCTCTGTAAGAAAAAGACACAGGAAAATACACTTTGTGAACTCAGAGCAAGGCTTCAATCGCCTTTATTTTCCAGTGATTGGACGTTAGCCATCAGGATACTAGGAAGAGGAGGCTGTGTAGCCCGTCTTTTCAGCTAGCTTGGAGTCCCCCTTTCCTTCCTATTCTTCATCGGCAGTGTAATTATTGCACAAACATTCTGAGAGAAAAAGTAATAATAAAAAAAATAGCCATAAAAAAGCAGGCGAGCAGGAACCGGCAAGACACACGCCCTCCTCAGCGTTTCCATCTATGTGTATGTGTGTGTGAGATTTCAGAATCTGACTGTCTCTCTGTTGATTGTTTGTTGTTGGCAGGATTTACGAGCGAGTGATAGACCCACCTCAGATGGATCTGACCCTGGGTAGTGGAGTGTGGCTGGGTCAGCATAGCCACAAGCACGGCCTCTTCAAGGTAAAACAAACATACTTTCATCACCATATACACAATCACTGTAACCATATAACCTCAAGCATGCATGGCTTCTTCAAGGTAACACAGTCTTCACTCTCTTGTCATTCTATGCATGGCAGTACCATTATTTCTCTCCATATATTAACATATTAATAACTTACTCAAATCAATCACAACTCATAATCATAATACAATTAATTATCCAAAACAAATTTTGAATGACATATGATTTTACTAGCCTAACCCTGAATTAAGAACAAATATCTCATGTACTTGCTCACCACCTATGACAATGTAGCCAAATGTGTCCTTTGTTGCATGGTCATCTAGTGATTGCCAGGTAAAACTGCCCTACCGTTACTACACATCTATACTCATAAACCCTACCCTGTCAAGGTCAAAGTGTCTGTACACTATAGACTACCATAGTATGATACATAATACCCATAAAACCTAGATGTCAAACAGGGAAATGGTTCCAATAATTTTTCTACCATTCATTTATCCCATAGGGGATTTTAGAAAAACTTAAAATAAGGGCTGTGATACGTGTAGGCTTACCCTGGCATGATACTTTGATAATCGTGTAAATTTCTCTAGCACAAGGTGAGAGTTATCAATATATTCGCCTATATGTAACCCCCAAAAATGAAATGCTAATTAGCTGCTAATGTGGCTATTATAAAGAACTATAAATGCCATGATGATCTGGACGAGCCTGCCAAATCGAGGCAAAGGTAAGAATCTCTGGATTAACAATCTAATGTTATCTAAATGTAGTAATGAATAAATAGACTTCATTTCTTTAAATGGACAATTCTGTGAACTGTCTTGTGCAGATAAAAAATTGACACAATACCTGTTAGCAAAGGTATGAGCTAGAGATGACATGCAGGAGCTTGCAGGGATTTGTCTACTTTGATGCTAATTAGCATTTTAGAATCTGATAGTAAATAGAGCTGAATATATTGATAAAAATCACTTTGTCCGAGAGAGATTTACATGGTTATCAAAACTACACGAAACACAGCCCTTATTTTAAGTGTTTCTAAAATCCCCTATGGGAAAAATGAGTGGTGGATAAACTATTGGAACCATTTCCCTCTTTGACCGCTAAGTATTATGGATATTATGACACCTCCACATAATGTAACCTCAACGTAGCCTGAGGGGTTAAACATGGAAGACACATTTCAGTTGAATGCATTCAGTTGTACAATTGACTAGGTATCCCCCTTACCCTTTATCCGTTATTATTGAGAGAGGGGTAGGGAGGAAGAGGAATGGGGATGTAGTACAGAGATAGAAAAATAGGGAGGGGTAGAGAGGTGGAGAGAGATCAACTGACCGATATTCCTTACACCCGCCCGCTGAGCAGTCGATGGCCTCTTTTCTATCTTGATTCCATCTCATGTATTGATCAGCAATACAGCGTAGAGCCTGAATAGATTATCCCATGCCTCCCAGGCCACCCACAGTCTGTCAGTGCCTGCATCCATTTGAGACACAGCCAGTGTCATCTTCTATTCTCCACAGCATCTGTAGTACCCATACCTTGTAGTATGCTCTCTCTATCCGTATGATGATTACTGGGCCCATCAAGAACTCCCCTTCTCTTTATCAGAGGAAGAAAAACTCAGTATTTAAAGCGGTAGCTGTCTAGCTCCAGTCTAAGGTGCAGGAGCGTTTAAATTAGAGTTGATGGGAAGAGCAGAGACAGATGGCCTAGAAACCTAGAAATATTCAAGGTGTGACTGTGGATGAGGGAGGAGGGGATTTGTTTTGCTGTGTTCAGAGATGGATTTGGTGCAGGAAATGTGCTGGAAATTCAATCTCACCTACAGTATATATTTTTTACAACCACTTATTCATAGCTTATGCTATAGCTTTATTTAAAGCATAAAGGCCATATTATGCATTCCTAATCCATTACCTACAGCTGTCTCTAAAATTGAATAAGTTGGCTTTACTTTAAAAAAGTAAGAACAACGATTTCTACAATGTCTATATTTTGTACAGTGTACAACATGTATTTAGGTTAGGACACTTGTCAGCATTTACATTGTAGAGAGTGTTACAATAATGTTCCCTTGGAGTAACATACAGTAGTTCTCTATAAGATCGGCTACTGTTTCTAAACCATGGCCATAGGGCAGTTCGGGCAAATGCCAGATCGGCTGATCTTTAGCCCATTGGGACTGTCTAAATTGGGTTTTAAGCACATCATTATGATAATTTGACTAAAAATGGGGGCCTCAAGAAATAAAATAATGGCTGTTGTGTTAAGAAGTGTCCAGACCGATGTCTGGTCCCAATCCGTCCCTGCATTAAATGCTTATGAAAATATTTCAAATCCATTGTTGCTCTATATGCATCGACAATGAATTGCACATACAGTAGGTGTATATGGGTTTGCGACTGAATAAGGGCATTATGAAACAATGCATGTAGATGTTAAAGCATAGATGTTAATGTATTCATTTAGATCTGTATATACCAATAACTGTGAGCTTATCTGGGAGAAGAAGCGAGGCTGTTATTGTTGTTGTTGTTGTTGTGGCAAATTCGTCCTCATACTGATCAAAGAACCAAAGTATTTCCAGAGTTTTTGTAGAATTAAGATAGACTTTATTACAATAGACAAAGCCGAGGTGGTTTGCAAAGCATCTACTTTTCCACCCCCCAGCTCTCAGTTTATATAGTCATTTTACAAACATTTCTGCATAACCCCTCCCTCTTGGGTTCCCCCACCACTGTCTCCAGTTTCCAGAGTTGATCACTCCGCTCACTTCCTTAGTTTATGATAGTGGCGAAATCTGACTTCTCCTCTTTGTATTCAGTTTGGAAACAATGATGGTGCAATCAATCAAGCCCTGTCATGTAAAAATAATCATGTTAAGTTTGAACTCTGTACCTGGAGATTGATTGTTGGACATGGCAGGTCCACACTCAATCTCTCAAACATACCCAAGCCCAACCCCTCTCTCCCCTCCCGTCATGCTGTAATTAATCATGTTTAGTCTGAACTCTGTTCAACTCTGGCTCCGTTTTCAGCAACAGTCTGGTTTCAGTCACTGATAAGGTAGGACAGCCGTGGATTAGGGAGGAGCGAGGAATTTGACCCAAAGATAGGTCAGATGAAAACAGTCAGATTTCGCACACAATGACTACACCAGTGAGAGGAACCAATTAAGTTATTGCCTAGCAACAGAGATGTACCCATGTTTAACCCTGGCTCCGTGTTCGTCATGTTGTGATTAACTTTGTTTATCTTATAGTTTACTGAAAAATCCTCATCAATCCCCCCTTTGGAACATAAAAATCTACATGTTCATGATATAAGGCACAATCCTTGCATTAACATTCTATTTTTCAAACAGTAAGATTCAAAGGTTTCTACTCAAAATAAACCATATATGTGTATGCTAACACATTAAAACTAACGTAGCGTTGTTTTAACCATAATATCTATTTAAGGCAGTTATCTTGCGATTGTATATGCAATACCAGGGCATGTTGAGAATAGTGTCAACATCTTTAGCTCACATAACTTCTTTACCCATATCACAAGTAGTATAACAATCAAAATAATCAATATCATTATCTAATACATTAATTGAAGTGTCAACATCTTTAGTTATTAACATATTAATAACTTACTCAAATCAATCACAACTCATAATCATAATACAATTAATTATCCAAAACAATTTTAGAATGACAATTCTTAGTGATTCACATTGGTCCTATCACTCAAAGTTAAAACCTCAACTTAGCACCCATTGACACTGGCAGAATGTACATTTATATTAACATACAGTGTAATTATCCATAATTCTAGCATTAGCTTCCTCATAAAAAGAATAACTTCAGATCAGTATCTCAATGCATTCTTAGTCTAAATTACTATAAATGTATCAGTGTGTAGACCTGATACCCCAAATAACATCCCCTTCCTTCCCCGGCACTCAATCTTCTGGTGTCTTTTCATTATGTTCTTCAGATAGCTTCATAGTTCAACTTGGATTGCCCATGACAATGTCCCAATTTCAATGTCTGACCTGAGCCGCTACCACTTCTACCCCCATTATGTTTTGTCCATTTTCCAACCAGTATACCAGCATCATGAGAGATGCATACCGTGTAGCTCAGTTGGTAGAGCATGGCGCTTGCAACGCCAGGGTTGTTGGTTCGTTTCCCACAGGGGACCAGTATGAAAATAAATAAAAATGTATAAACTCACTAACTGTAAGTCGCTCTGGATAAGAGTGTCTGCTAAATGACTATAATATATAATATAATGTATAATATAATACACTGCTCAAAAAAATTAAGGGAACACTAAAATAACACATCCTAGATCTGAATGAATGAAATAATCTTATTAAATACTTTTTTCTTTACATAGTTGAATGTGCTGACAACAAAATCACACAAAAATTATCAATGGAAATCAAATTTATCAACCCATGGAGGTCTGGATTTGGAGTCACACTCAAAATTAAAGTGGAAAACCACACTACAGGCTGATCCAACTTTGATGTAATGTCCTTAAAACAAGTCAAAATGAGGCTCAGTAGTGTGTGTGGCCTCAACGTGCCTGTATGACCTCCCTACAATGTCTGGGCATGCTCCTGATGAGGTGGTGGATGGTCTCCTGAGGGATCTCTTCCCAGACCTGGACTAAAGCATCCGCCAACTCCTGGACAGTCTGTGGTGCAACGTGGCATTGGTGGATGGAACAAGACATGATGTCCCAGATGTGCTCAATTGGATTCAGGTCTGGGGAACGGGCGGGCCAGTCCATAGCATCAATGCCTTCCTCTTGCAGGAACTGCTGACACACTCCAGCCACATGAGGTCTAGCATTGTCTTGTATTAGGAGGAACCCAGGGCCAACCGCACCAGCATATGGTCTCACAAGGGGTCTGAGGATCTCATCTCGGTACCTAATGGCAGTCAGGCTACCTCTGGCGAGCACATGGAGGGCTGTGCGGCCCCCCAAAGAAATGCCACCCCATACCATGACTGACCCACCGCCAAACCGGTCATGCTGGAGGATGTTGCAGGCAGCAGAACGTTCTCCATGGCGTCTCCAGACTCTGTCACGTCTGTCACATGTGCTCAGTGTGAACCTGCTTTCATCTGTGAAGAGCACAGGGCGCCAGTGGCGAATTTGCCAATATTGGTGTTCTCTGGCAAATGGCAAACGTCCTGCACGGTGTTGGGCTGTAAGCACAACCCCCACCTGTGGACGTCGGGCCCTCATACCACCCTCATGGAGTCTGTTTCTGACCGTTTGAGCAGACACATGCACATTTGTGGCCTGCTTGAGGTCATTTTGCAGGGCTCTGGCAGTGGTCCTCCTGCTCCTCCTTGCACAAAGGCGGAGTTAGCAGTCCTGCTGCTGGGTTGTTGCCCTCCTACGGCCTCCTCCACATCTCCTGATGTACTGGCCTGTCTCCTGGTAGCGCCTCCATGCTCTGGACACTACGCTGACAGACACAGCAAACCTTCTTGCCACAGCTCGCATTGATGTGCCATCCTGGATGAGCTGCACTACCTGAGCCACTTGTGTGGGTTGTAGACTCCGTCTCATGCTACCACTAGAGTGAAAGCACCGCCAGCATTCAAAAGTGACCAAAACATCAGCCAGGAAGCATAGGAACTGAGAAGTGGTCTGTGGTCACCACCTGCAAAACCTGTCCTTTATTGGAGGTGTCTTACTAATTGCCTATAATTTCCACCTGTTGTCTATTCCATTTGCACAACAGCATGTGAAATGTATTGTCAATCAGTGTTGCTTCCTAAGTGGACAGTTTGATTTCACAGAAGTGTGATTGACTTGGAGTTACTGTCACACCCTGGCTCTGGGACTCTATATGTTGAGCCAGGGTGTGTTCATTCGATGTGTTCTGTTTCTTTGTTTGGGTGTTCTAGGTTGTCGGTTTCTATGTTTGCCTGTGTGACTCCCAATCAGAGGCAACGAGTGTCAGCTGTCGGCTGGTTGTCTCTGATTGGGAGCCATATTTAATCTGTATGTTTTCCTTTGGGTGTTGTGGGTTTTTGTTCCGTGTCGGTATTGTTTACCGTGGACTTCACGAGTCGTGTTTTGTTTTGGTATACTTTAACTAATTAAAGTCATGTTTGTTTCACACGCTGCGCCTTGGTCTACTTCTCTCCCTGACGATCGTGACAGAAAAACCCACCAAACCAGGACCAAGCAGCGTGTCCAGGAACACACGCAGGAGGTAACGCTGGTGGATGTCCTCCTCGGCTGGGGGCAGATTACGAAGGAGGAGGCCGTCCGGTACCGGAAGGCGATGAAGGGGGAGATCCAGGCAGGAGTGGAGAAGCGGCGTCAACCGGGCCGTGGTCGGACAGGCGAGAGGCACCCCCAATAATTTTTTTGGGGGGGGCACACGGCATGGGCGACTGGGCAGCAGGAGGCTGCCACAGGGCGAATTGGGAGATTAGGAGAGGAGGCCACCGGGTTTTGGGGGCCAGAAGGCAGGTTGGCGGAGCCTGGATGGAGAGCAGAGCCAACTCCCCGTACTCAGGCATGGCAGCATGAGACTGGGCAGGTTCCGCGGTATGCGGAGCTGCGCACTGTGCCACGAGTGGTCCGGCATAGTCCGGTACGTCCTGTGCGAGCACCCCGCACGTGTTGTGCGAAGGTGGGCATGCAGCCAGGACGGAGTGTGCCGGCTCAGCGCTCGTGGCCTCTATTGCCTCTCCTCGGTCCCGGATATCCTGCGCCAGTGTCACGTGCTGTTATGCCAGTACGGGTACACAGCCCTGTACGTCCTGTGCTGATGCCTCACACAGAGTGTGTGAAGGTAGGCATTCAGCCAGGACGGGTTGTGGCAGCTCTTCACTCCAGGTCTCCTATCCGTCTCCATAGCCCAGTCCGGCCTGTCCCTGCTCCACGCACCAAGCCTACGGTGTGCGTCGCCAGCCCAGCCTGGCCTGTCCCTGCTCCACGCACCAAACCTACGGTGTGCGTCGCCAGCCCTGCCCGGCCTGTTCCTGCTCCACGCACCAAGCCTACGGTGTGCGTCGCCAGCCCTGCCCGGCCTGTCCCTGCTCCACGCACCAAGCCTACGGTGTGCGTCGCCAGCCCTGTCCGGCCTGTCCCTGCTCCACGCACCAAGTCTACGGTGCGCGTCGCCAGCCCGGTCCGGCCTGTTCCTGCCACTCGCACCAAGTCTACGGTGCGCGTCGCCAGCCCGGCCCGGCTCGTTCCTGCCACTCGCACCAAGCCAGGGGTGCGAGTCGTCAGTCCGGCACAACCCGTGCCTGGGTCATCGGTGCCAGATCAGGTACCGCTTTATTGCTCCCCAACGGAGCTGAAGCTAGCCGCTCCTGCTACGTCCAGGTCAGCTCCAGCCAGCGGAGCCAGACTGGACCAGGGGCGCTATGGGGGGTTCATTGGAGGGTGGTGGTCAAGGCCGGAGGCAGAACCGCCGCCGAGGAGGTATGCCCGCCCAGCCCTCCCCTGTTTTGCTTTAGTTGAGGCGCGGTCGCAGTCCGCGCCTTTAGGGGGGGGGTACTGTCACACCCTGGCTCTGGGACTCTATATGTTGAGCCAGGGTGTGTTCATTCGATGTGTTCTGTTTCTTTGTTTGGGTGTTCTAGGTTGTCGGTTTCTATGTTTGCCTGTGTGACTCCCAATCAGAGGCAATGAGTGTCAGCTGTCGGCTGGTTGTCTCTGATTGGGAGCCATATTTAATCTGTATGTTTTCCTTTGGGTGTTGTGGGTTTTTGTTCCGTGTCGGTATTGTTTACCGTGGACTTCACGAGTCGTGTTTTGTTTTGGTATACTTTAACTAATTAAAGTAATGTTTGTTTCACACGCTGCGCCTTGGTCTACTTCTCTCCCTGACGATCGTGACAGTTACATTGTGTTGTTTAACTGTTCCCTTTATTTTTTTGAGCAGTGATATATATATATATATATATATATATATATATAATATAATATATAATATATGTTGTATTTGAACAGATCTCTCTTCATGCCCACTCCACATTGACTCCTGTCACACTCCTGAGAGAAAAGGCATGAGAGAAAAGGCAGTTGATAGCTTCGATTGGATGCTAGTTCTGATTCAGGTCTCTTGGTAGAAGTGGTTCTGGACAGGACCCCATTCAACGCCTTTGTTGCTCCTCTTCAGCTGGTTAGAGTTTATTTAATTTTTTTATTGAGGTTCACACCGTTCTTGACCGAATTATCCCTACTATGCATCAAGAAACCATCTGTAGTAACCTCGAGAGAGAGGACATATCATAACAGTTTAGTTGAGTTCATTTCCAATCCAAGAAATCCATATAAGCATTGACTATATGACAAATTATTATGTTTTACCAATTATTCTTAACACCATTTTCTAATTCTTATCACCCTGTCAACCTCACCTGCAGAGTCACAGGATCAGCAAGTTAGATATCAATTTATGTTAGGGGAACTAGACAAAGACACAGAAATCAATGGTGGGGAAGTCAGGTGCGTCTTGAATGTCTGGAAGATCTTGAAATTCTTGGAGGTCTTGTATAATCTTGGATGTCTTGGATGTTCTTGGAGGTCTGTCCCTCCGCTGAGGGAATCAGCCAGAGCACGTAGCTCTTCAGTAGCATTCCCATTGCCATCCTCCCCCATCTCCTGATTCTGGCCAGCTCCAGCATCCTCAGCTCCCTCATCTCTAGGTCGTCGGTTTCCTCGTGGTACTCTGGTGCAGTGGTTTTGATGATACCAGGTCGAGCTCCACTCTATCCGTACAGCTGTCGGTGCTGCCTGGGTGATGATGTATGGTCTCTTTGGCTCGGGACCTTCTTCCGTCACTAGGGTCTCCGGATCAGGCAGAGTCCCTCTCAATCCATCGACATCGGTCTGCGGAGAGTGTCCTTCTGGCAGCGTACCAATAGGGAAGCTTGGAGTCACTACTGCAAAGACACACAGACACAGAAAGACACAAAAGAAAACAATGCTACCCAATGGCGGGCCATCTTCCTCTTCTGGGGTTTGAACTCTCCTACATTGGGACACATTGATCCAGGTATCTGTCTTTGACACTTTTACCATCATCGAGGTAGTCAGCAACACCTGGTATGGGTCCCTCCACCTAGGGTCTTTCCAGCTCTTTCTTCTGTAGTCTTTGACTGCCACATAGTCTCCAGGGCACAGATAATGCTCAGATTCTCCTGCTAGGTTGGGCAGAGAAGCCTTCACCCGTGGGAAGAAAGTCTTAAGAACATTGTTAGGTGAGACTGTACCATGTCTTCTCATCAGTCAGGAGAAGCCCTGAGATTAGGAAGTGCACATACTTGCAGCTTGTTGTAGACCACTAGTTTCAGAGACAGGCCCCCTTTGTACTTTGTCTCTGGCCACAAATATATTTGCACATAACACATTCCATCTAACCCATAACACATTCATTACTACTGCTCATATTCTTAATACAATTTGCATATTTACCAAATGCCCCAAGGGACCAGTAATTCCCCTCTTTGGACACATGACTCAAATCGTGATTCATTGCCTGTTAAACCAAAATAATAAATGAAACTAGAATGACAACCTTTGATAATATCTTAACTTAATTGTATCCCAAAAGGTAATTGAGGGAAATAGTAAGATTGACAAATGTCCCTCATTCAGGGCTCTCTCTCTGTCCTTGTCATGGTCCGAATCACAAATATGGCTATGAACTATAAACACCTTCATAATTATCAGTGTTTACATATTACATTTAAATCTCACTCAATGTTTCTAAGGTCTCTAGTGAGGGTGATCAGGCCTCACCAGAAAGTCAGAACAGAGGTCAGAGGTCATTCAAATCTTTCAAATAAGTGTTTATTTCTATAGTAGACTAATCATTAACAACAGTCAAAACATTTCATACATTTTGTATCCCAAGTGTACAGTAAGTCCTTAGTACTGTTCTTTTCAAAAGAAATCACGTGTTTACTTAAAACTCACTCAGAAAATAAAAACCTCTGAAAATTCCATGTGTGTGCCACTTTAAGATATATCATTTCTAACCCGTGAAACCCCCATAAAATAAAAATAAAAACCCTACACAACTAACATTTCATAATAGGTGGATTGTGTGTGGTTATTCGAAAACCACATGGTAAAAAGCAACAAAAATGGCCAGGCCTTATTAAATTGAGTAGCTCCCTTTTATGACCTAATCTGGATACCTTTATACTTAATTTCATTAATCACTCTCCCAAGACAATAGTCACGGGAAACATTTCAAAGAAAGAGAAAATCACTACCCCCATTCTTGTGACACTCTGGCTCCAGGGACTCTGTTTATTGAGCCAGGGTTGTTCATTTTCATTGTTTGGGTGTATTTCTATGTTGGGTATTCTAGTTGTTCATTTCTATGTTTGGTGATTGTTCTTGTTTAGTCATATGACTCCCAATCGGAGGTAACGAGTGTCAGCTGTCGGCTCGTTATCTCTGATTGGGAGCCATATTTAAACTGTGTGGTTTCTCCTTGGTTTTGTGGGTTTTTGTTCCTTTTGGTCAGTGTACCGTGGACTTCATTGAGTCGTCTTTTGTTTGTAGTCCGATAACGTTTATTTAATAAAGTCATGTTTCTTGGACACGCTGCGCCTTGGTCATACTTGGACGACATAGACCCTCGTGACAGAAAAACCCACCATAAAAGGACCAAGCGGCGTGTCAAGCGGCAACAGGATCCACCTACACAGGATTTATATCCACCCATAAAGGATTCATGGACATGGGAGGAGATTCTGGATGGTAAGGGGCCTTGGGCACAACCGGGGAGAATATCGCCGTCCTCGTGAAGAGCTGGAGGCAGCTAAAGCCGAGAGGCGGCGATATGAGGAGGCAGCACGGAGGCAAGACTGGAAGCCTGTGGGTACTACCCAAGAATTTCTTGGGGGGGGGCTAAGAGGGAGTGTGGCGAAGTCAGGTAGGAGACCTGCGCCTACTCCCTGGACTGACCGTGGAGAGCGAGAGTACGGGCAGACACCGTGTTACGCAGTTGAGCGCATGGTGTCTCCTGTACGCAGGCATAGCCCGGTTCGGTACAGTCCAGCTCCACGTATCGGCCGGGCTAGATTGAGTGTTGAGCCGGATGTCATGAAGCCGGTCCCACGCAGCTGGTCACCAGTGCGTCTCCTCGGGCCGGCGTACATGGCACCAGCCTTGCGCATGGTGTTCCCGGTTCGCCCACATAGGCCGGTGCGGGTTATTACACCTCCCGTACTGGTCGGGCGACGGGGAGCATCAACCCAGGGAAGGTTGGGCAGGCTCAGTGCTCAAGGGAGCCAGTACGCCTGCACGGTCCGGTATTTCCGGTACCACCTCCTCGCTCCAGCCCAGTACCACCAGTACCTACACCACGCACCAGGTTTCCAGTGCGTCTTCAGAGCCCTGTGTCTCCTCCACGCACTGGCTCTATGGTGCGTGTCTCCAGCCCTTTACCACCAGTGCATACACCACGCACCAAGCCTCCTGTGTGTCCCCAGAGTCCTGTGCGTCCTGTTGTTGCTCTCCGCACTAGCCCTGAGATGCGTGTCCTCAGCCCGGTACCTCCAGTTCCGGCACCACGCATCAGGCCTACGGTGCGTCCCCAGGGTCCAGCATGCCCTGTTGCTTCTCTCCGCACTAGCCCTGAGATGCGTGTCCTCAGCCCGGTACCTCCAGTTCCGGCACCACGCATCAGGCCTACGGTGCGTCCCCAGGGTCCAGCATGCCCTGTTGCTTCTCCCCGCACTAGCCCTGAGATGCGTGTCCTCAGCCCGGTACCTCCTGTTCCGGCACCACGCACCAGGCCTACGATGCGCCTCAGACGGCCAGAGTCTGCCGTCTGCCCAACGGGGCCTGAACTGTCCGTCTGCCCAACGCCGTCTGAACTGCCCGTCTGCCCAACGCCGTCTGAACTGTCCGTCTGCCAAGCGCCGCAGGAACTGCCCGTCTGTACTGAGCCTGCAAAGCCGCCCGTCTGCCATGAGCCTTCAGAGCCGTCCGCCAGACCCGGGAGCCGCTAGAGCTCTCCGCCAGACAGGAGCAGCCAGAGCCTTCCGCCAGACAGGATCAGCCAGAGCCTTCCGCCAGACAGGATCAGCCAGAGCCTTCCGCCAGACAGGATCAGCCAGAGCCTTCCGCCAGACAGGATCAGCCAGAGCCTTCCGCCAGACAGGATCAGCCAGAGCCTTCCGCCAGACAGGATCAGCCAGAGCCTTCCGCCAGACAGGATCAGCCAGAGCCTTCTGCCAGACAGGATCAGCCAGAGCCTTCCGCCAGCCAGGATCCGCCAGAGCCGTCCAGCCAGGATCCGCCAGAGCCATCCAGCCAGGATCCGCCAGAGCCAGCCAGCCAGGATCCGCCATTCAGTCCGGTGCTGCCCCTCAGGCCGGTGCTGCCCCTTAGTCAGGTACTGTCCCTTAGTCCGGTGCTGCCCCTTAGTCCGGTGCTGCCCCTTAGTCCGGTGCCGCCCCTTAATCCAGTGGGGTTTAGTTGGGGGGTGGTCATGTGGAGGGGGCTACGGAAGCAGATAGTGACTAAGGTGGGGTGGGGACCACGACCTGGGCCAGAGCCGCCACCATGGACAGACGCCCACCCAGACCCTCCCCTAGACTTTATGCTGGTGCGCCCGGAGTTCGCACCTTTAGGGGGGGGGTACTGTGACACTCTGGCTCCAGGGACTCTGTTTATTGAGCCAGGGTTGTTCATTTTCATTGTTTGGGTGTATTTCTATGTTGGGTATTCTAGTTGTTCATTTCTATGTTTGGTGATTGTTCTTGTTTAGTCATATGACTCCCAATCGGAGGTAACGAGTGTCAGCTGTCGGCTCGTTATCTCTGATTGGGAGCCATATTTAAACTGTGTGGTTTCTCCTTGGTTTTGTGGGTTTTTGTTCCTTTTGGTCAGTGTACCGTGAGTCGTCTTTTGTTTGTAGTCCGATAACGTTTATTTAATAAAGTCATGTTTCTTGGACACGCTGCGCCTTGGTCATACTTGGACGACATAGACCCTCGTGACAATTCTCCTGGAAGAAAAAGTGCACATTTCGTTAGTTTCCATTTTGCTAACTCTTAACCAGTCCAAAGAATTCAAATTCGAAATTTGTATTTTCCATTGAATTTAGTGGTCTACATTTCTGTTTCATTTAACTCAGAAAACCCTCAAGAACATTACTCGTGATTCCTCCACCGTTTTGTCAATTCCATAATCTAGTGTAGAATCAAACGAAATACAGTCTCAAGCGATTAAAACCCCTAGGTTTTTCCAGGGTCGCATTGCTCCTACTCGATCACGTTTAATATGCTTTGTAACTTCCAAAATCGAAACCCCCAAATATGTGTATCTCTTGTTTCGCTGGTTGTACTTTCCCACATGCCTTGTGGCCCCTCTCTACCAAAATAGTTTACAAAGGGATGATGGTCTGGCCTATCAGTGTTCTCGTCATTCTACGCCCATAACAATTCAGTATAACACATAACTCTCAAATTCGCACCCTTCAGCGAATGTTTAATGCAGCGTGATACAACGTTTGACTATTTGTAACCATCATTCATTCTGTCGCCCATACATACTGCCAATTTTAATGTCACCTTTTAGAATCCACTGTCTTTGACTCTCGCAAGGATTCTCCAACCACACTAAATGCAATAATTTTTCCTGTCGCAAATATAGTCAATTTCTCAGCGTAAGGAATCAGTGATATTTGATCCCAAGCATCTATTAAAAGGTTGATTGAGACGTGGTCTCCTACATCTCCCTTAACATACATACTGTAGGGAACTTCCATCAATCCTGGAAGAAAGAATCCTACTCAAGACACATTAGGGAATAAACACCTTTTAAAATAAACAAACCCATAACTCCTTTCCGGTAATCTAATCACTGCAACCTGTTGCATTGATTTAGTTAAAAATATAAACCTGTTGATTAACAAATCTAGAACCTTCAAAAAGTTGGTGCTGCCCCATCAGCGTAATAGTCAAAACTACCTGCCATCTACTGTTCAACGTAACAGAAACAGATTATCGTTTTAGAATTCATTAACTGTTTGCATAAATTACTGGTGTTACGCAAACTATAGAATTGAGTAATAATAATTAGAAATGGTCAAATAACTTTTCCGATTCAACTATTTAGACCTCTGCTTCAAATATCCCACTGCGTTACATCTCTACAGTGAGGGAAAAAAGTATTTGATCCCCTGCTGATTTTGTACGTGTCACGCCCTGGCTCTGGGGACTCTGAAATGTTGAGCCAGGGTGTGGATTTTCTATGTTTAGTTTCTCGGGGTAGCTTCTATGTTGTGTTTTCTATGTTTTGGGGTTTGTTCTAGATCATATAGATCTATGTTGGTCAGGGTGGTTCCCAATCAGAGGCAGCTGTTGCTCGTTGTCTCTGATTGGGAGCCATACTTAGGTAGGCTGTTTTCAGCTATTCTTTGTGGGATCTTGTTCTGATTTGGTTTGTGTTATACCGTAGACGTCACGTTATCGTTGTTGTTTTGATCGTGTGATCATTCTAAATAAATAATATGTTCACCTTCAACGCTGCGCCTTGGTCCGCTTCATCATGTGTCAACGATCGTGACAGAAGATCCCACCTTGACTGGATCAAGCAGCGTGACGAGGAGAGAGGATGGACGTGGGAGGAGATGAGTGCGAGTCTGGCAAGAGGGATGGAGGCCTTGGCCACGGGTAGGAGTGAAGCCCATAAATTTTTTAGGGGGGGGCTAACGCCGTGGACGACGGGGCAGCAGGAGGACGCCAGGTTACGGGAGTCACTGGTCACCAGGGGGAAGGAGGTTGTAGAGGCACGGCGAGAGGTACTGGCGTGTGTTGCCAGTCCGGTCCGGCCTGTTCCTGATCCCCACGTAGGGCCAGTGGTGTGTGTTCCCAGTACGGTCCGGCCTGTTCCTGCCACTCGCACCAAGTCAGTGGTGCGCTTCGTCAGCCCGGCCCGTTCCTGCTCCCCGCACCAAGTCAGGGGTGCGCTTCGACAGCCCGGCTCGGCCCGCTCCTGCTCCCCACACCAAGCCAGTGGTTTGTGTTGTTTTGATCGTGTGATCATTCTAAATAAATAATATGTTCACCTTCAACGCTGCGCCTTGGTCCGCTTCATCATGTGTCAACGATCGTGACAGTACGTTTGCCCACTGACAAAGAAATGATTAGTCTATAATTTTAATGGTAGGTTTATTTGAACAGTGAGAGACAGAATAACAACAAAAAAATCCAGAAAATGCATGTCAAAAATGTTATAAATTGATTTGCATTTTAATGAGGGAAATAAGTATTTGACCCCTCTGGAAAACATGACTTGGTACTTGGTGGCAAAACCCTTGTTGGCAATCACAGAGGTCAGACGTTTCTTGTAGTTCCACTCCTCTTTGCAGATCTTCTCCAAGTCATTAAGGTTTCAAGGCTCAAGTTTGGCAACTCGAACCTTCAGCTCCCTCCACAGATTTTCTATGGGATTAAGGTCTGGAGACTGGCAAGGCCAGACCAGGACCTTAATGTGCTTCTTCTTGAGCCACTCCTTTGTTGCCTTGGCCGTGTGTTTTGGGTCATTGTCATGCTGGAATACCCATCCACAACCCATTTTCAATGCCCTGGCTGAGGGAAGGTGGTTCTCACCCAAGATTTGACGGTACATGACCCCGTCCATCGTCCCTTTGATGCGGTGAAGTTGTCCTGTCCCCTTCGCAGAAAAACACCCCCAAAGAATAATGTTTCCACCTCCATGTTTGACGGTGGGGATGGTGTTCTTAGGGTCATAGGCAGCATTCCTCCTCCTCCAAACACGGCGAGTTGAGTTGATGCCAAAGAGCTCGATTTTGGTCTCATCTGACCACAACACTTTCACCCAGTTCTCCTCTGAATCATTCAGATGTTCATTGGCAAACTTCAGACGGGCCTGTATATGTGCTTTCTTGAACAGGGGGTCCTTGCGGGCGCTGCAGGATTTCAGTCCTTCACGGCGTAGTGTGTTACCAATTGTTTTCTTGGTGACTATGGTCCCAGCTGCCTTGAGATCATTGACAAGATCCTCTCGTGTAGTTCTGGGCTGATTCTTCACTGTTCTCATGATCATTGCAACTCCACGAGGTGAGATCTTGCATGGAGCCCCAGTCCGAGGTAGATCGACCGTTATTTTGTGTTTCTTCCATTTGCGAATAATCACACCAACTGTTGTCACCTTCTCACCAAGCTGCTTGGCGATGGTCTTGTAGCCCATTCCAGCCTTGTGTAGGTCTACAATCTTGTCCCTGACATCCTTGGAGAGCTCTTTGGTCTTGGCCATGGTGGAGAGTTTGGAATCTGATTGATTGATTGCTTCTGTGGACAGGTGTTTTTTATACAGGTAACAAGTTCCCTTTAAGAGTGTGCTCCTAATCTCAGCTCGTTCCGAGTGGCGCAGTGGTCTAAGGAACTGCATCGCAGTGCTAGCTGTGCCACTAGAGATCCTGGTTCGAATCCAGGCTCTGTCGTAGCCGGCCGTGACCGGGAGACCCATGGGGCGGCGCACAATTGGCCCAGGGGAGGGAATGGCCGGCAGGGATGTAGCTCAGTTGGTAGAGCATGGCGTTTGCAATGCCAGGGTTGTGGGTTTGATTCCCACGGGGGGCCAGTATGATAAAAATAATGTATGCACTCACTAACTGTAAGTCGCTCTGGATAAGAGCGTCTGCTAAATGACAAAAAAATAAAATAAATAAAGACACTTGGGAGCCAGAAATCGTTCTGATTGAGAGGGGGTCAAATACTTATTTCCCTCATTAAAATGCAAATACATTTATACATTTTTTTACATGCGTTCTTCTGGATTTTTTGGTTGTTATTCTGTCTCTCACTGTTCAAATAAACCTACCACTAAAATTATAGACTGATCATTTCTTTGTCAGTGGGCAAACGTACAAAATCAGCAGGGGATCAAATACTTTTTTCCCTCACTGTATATAGCCCAGCGAGCACGACTCTCCTTCACCCGCGGACTACATTTTTTTAGTCATTTATCAGACACTCTTATCCAGAGCGACTTACAGTTAGTGAGTGCATATATATATATATATTTTTTTCATATTAAATTATGGCATATATTAAAGTCTATCCACAAACCACCAATAACTAATAACATATTTGCATTCACATTACTCCGTCCAACGTTACTTTACCAGGTGAACAATAAAACATATTTTTATAATCAAAGCAAACAAAACATCTATTCACAGGGAGGCCACTTTTATTACTCTCTCTCTCTTTCTCGCTCTCTCTTCCATACATCTCCCCTTTCCCCTCTCTCCCTCCCTCCCTCCCTCGCTTCAGGCTGTATTACCTGCTGATCAATAGAGGCAATGCATGGTCAGGACTCCCATAAACTCCCAAGAGACAGACAGCCACATCACTGGCCAAACACTTTCACTTCCATTCCGTACTCTTCACTGATATTGGCTGATTATTCACTGTGGTGTGCGTGTTTTTGTGTGTGTGTGCCTGCAACAAAACCAGAGTTGAGCATAGCCAGTAGTGTGCGTGTGTGCGTGTGCGTGTTTGTGATCTACTCTGTTGCTCATCTCTCCTCTCTGGGGTCTTTCTCTAAAGTGACACAGGTGTTGCTCTCATCCAGGCTTAATGGATGCAGTGTAAATGAATATCACAAATATAGTGACACACAAAGAGATACACAGAACTCGGCTTGAGATATAGAATTAAAATGAGTTTTTTTGGGTTTGACAAAATGCCTTGCAAACTCAATATGAAAATAGACTGTCCTCTTCTCTGTCACTATGAACAGACTTTAATTGTTCCAATATGCTGGGTATTTTCCCCTTGTTTTCAATGGCATGCTGCTTTGGGTAAGTCTAACCATCCAGACTGGTCTCATAGACTAGCATAGTAAATGTAAATCCGGGACACTCAAATTAGTATGATATGTTACGTTTGTTATGGATACATAAGATAGAAGGTTACTTAAGTCAAAAACAAAAGGAGGGTGGTTGGTCGGGGTGGATGGGTGAGCGCATAACGCAAACATCTAACAACCCAAAGGTTTTGAGTTTGAATCTCATCATGGACAACTTCAGCATTTAAGCTAATTAGCAACTTTGCAACTACTTAGTTACTACTTTTTAGATACTTTGCAACTACTTAGCATGTTAGCTAACCCTTCCCCTAACCCTTTAACCTAACTCCTAATTTTAACCCTAACGTTAACCCCTAACCCATAGAGCTAGCTAACGTTAGCCACAACAAATTGGAATTCGTAACATATCATACATTTAGCAAATTCGTAACATATTGTATGAATTACAACTTGTAACATATTGTACTAATAGCAATTTGTAACATATCATACGAATTGTAATTCGGAAAATATCATACTAAATGGATGATGGACATCCACGAATTAATACATACCATACGAAACGTAACATACATGTATCATACTATACTGAACAAAAATATAAACGCAACATGTAAAGTGTTGGTCCCATATTTCATGAGCTGAAATAAAAGAGGCCAGAAATTTCCAGACGCACAAAAAGCTTATTTCTCTCAAATTGTGTGCAGAAATGTGCTTACATCCCTGATAGTGAGCATTTCTCTTCTACCAACTCAATCCATCCACCTGACAGGTTTGGCATTTTAAGAAGCTGAGTAAACAGCATGATCATTACAAAGGTGCACCTTGTGCTGGGGACAACAAAAGGCCACTCTAAAATGTGCAGTTTTGTCACACAACACAATGCCACAGAAGTTTTGAGGGAGCATACACTTGGCATGCTGACTGCAGGAATGTCCACCAGAGCTTTTGCCAGAGAATTGAATGTTAATTTCTCTACCATAAGCCGCCTACAACATCATTTTAGAGAATTTGGCAGTATTTCCAACCGGCTTCACAACCGCAGACCACATGTAACCACGCCAGCCCAGGACCTCCACATTCGGCTTCTTCACCTGCAGGATTGTCTGAGACCAGCCACCCGGACAGCTGATGAAACTGAGGAGTATTTATGTCTGTAGTAAAGTCCTTTTGTGGGGAAAAACTCATTCTGTTTGGATGGGCCTGGCTCCCCAGTGGGTGGGCCTATGCCCTCCCAGGCCAACCCATGGCTGCGCCCCTGCCCAGTCATGTGAAATCCAAAGATTAGGGCCTAATTTATTTATTTCAATTGACTGATTTCCTGTAACACAGTAAAATCATTGAAATTGTTGCATGTTCCGTTTATATTTTTGTTCAGTATAAATGGAGTGTCTCGGATGTAGATAAAGAATAGTACGAACTGCTCTGAAACCACGTTGGACCATCACAGTGACTGACACACACACACGAACTGCAGCGCCTCCGCACACACGCACAAATGCACACACTAGTGCTGAGCGATTAACCAACATTTCGTTTATTTTTTGGTTTTTAAACAAATAATTCACCGACATCGGTTAAATTATTGGAATTTAATTTAATTATTTTTTGTTCTGGACCTCAATGTGCAGTTTCTGTAGAGATAAATTAGACCAAGCGTGAACTGTGCTATGTAATAGGGAGTTGTAGTTTCCAACAGGCCAATATTCTACCTAGTTTAGGCAGAAAATGTGGTAATTAACTACAATGACCATAAGCCATTGCACAACCGCTTAAACTTGTCCGGTCTGTGCGGAGCAGACATGGAGACTGACCGCCTGTGTACACTAGAGAACAGAGAAGAGAGAGCGCATGATCGAGAGGGCGAGCTACCCAGTGACACGAGCCTACCGGACGAGCTAAATAACTTCTATGTTCGCTTTGAGGCAAGCAACAGTGAAGAATGTATGAGAGCATCAGCTCACAGTAAGACCTTTAAACAGGTCAACATTCACAAGGCCGCAGGGCCAGACGGATTGCCAGGACCTGTACTCCGACCATGCGCTGAACAAATGGCAAGTGTCTTCACTGACATTTCCAACCTGTCCCTGGCTGAGTCTGTAATACCAACATGTTTCAAGCAGACCACCATAGTCCCTGTGCCCAAGAACACAAAGGTAACATTCCTAAATGACTACCGACCCGTAGCACTCACATCTGTAACCATGAAGTGCTTTGAAAGGCTGGTCATGTCTCAAATCAACACCATTATCCCAGAAACCCTAGACCCACTCCAATTTGCATACCGCCCCAACAGATCCACAGATGATGCAATCTCTATTGCACTCCACACTGCCCTTTCCCACCTGGACAAAAGGAACACCTATGTGAGAATGCTATTCATTGACTACAGCTCAGCGTTCAACACCATAGTGCCCTCAAAGCTCATCACTAAGCAAATGACCTTGGGACTAAACACCACCCTCTGCAACTGGATCCTGGACTTCCTGACGGGCCGCCCCCAGGTGGTAAAGGTAGGTAACAATACATCTGCCAAGCTGATCCTCAACACGGGGGCCCCTCAGGGGTGCGTGCTCAGTCCCCTCCTGTACTCTCTGTTCGCCCATGACTGAATGGCAAAGCACAGCTCCAACACCATCATTAAGCTTGCCAATGACACAACAGTGGTAGGCCTGATCACCGACAACGATGAGACAGCCTATAGGGAGGAGGTCAGAGACCAGGCCATGTGGTGCCAGGATAACAACCTCTCCCTCAACGTGATAAAGACAAAGGAGATGATTGTGGACTACAGGAAAAGGAGGACCGAGCACGCCCCCATTCTCCTTGTGTCCACATCACCAACAAATTATCATGGTCCAAACACATCAAGACAGTCGTGAAGAGGGCACGACAAAGCCTATTCCCCCTCAAGAGACTAAAAAGATTTGGCATGGGTCCTCAGATCCTCAAAAGATTCTACAGCTACACCATCGAGAGCATCCTGACTTGTTGCATCACCGCCTGGTATGGCAACTGCTCGGCCTCCACCCCGCAAGGCACTACAGAGGGTAGTGCGTACGGCCCAGTACATCATTGGGGCCAAGCTTCCTGCCTTCCAAAACCTCTATACCAGGCAGTGTTTATTTTTTACTTCAGTACATTTAAGTAAATGCTTTCTTAACACTTATTTTTCTTAAAACTGCATTGTTGGTTAAGGGTTTTAAGTAATCATTTCACTGTAAGGTCTACACCTGTTGTACTCGTCAAATGTGACAAATACAATTAGATTTGATTTGATTTGATAGAAAGCAGTTGCTTTGAGAGCCTGAAAATACATGATCTAAATGATTGATTGTTGTTGTTCAGCAGTCATAAAAGTATGCCTTATTTACTTTGAAGAACTACTAAAATAGTGATTTTGTCAGACAGCATAGGCAGCAGCTCTATGATGACTTGGAATTAAATAATCGTGTCATCAAATAAAACAAATATTTTATTAAAGTAATGTGAATAAATTATGGTTAATAAGTGATAAGCAGTAATGGGCAGTCACTATCATCATGGCACTTTTATTAATTGTTTAATTCTGTGTTACAGCATTTAAACGATTACACGCACACACAAACACACACAAACACTTCCAATCCCCCCCATGAGAGTGATTGACACTCTACTGATGGCTGTCATGCACTGAGCCACTGTCACCACCAGTTAGACCCATGCAGTTGCTTATTGGTCATTATCAGCCCTTCAATGTTGATATTTTTCTCTCTTCTCTCTCTCTCTCTCTCTCTCTCTTTCTCTCTCGCTCTCTCTCTCTTTCTCTCCTTTTTTCTTTCTCATCTTCCCCACAGGGTACCATTCAGGATGTCAAATTCATTTTTGCTCAAAACGGCTACATCACACAATGTCCCAACCTCAATCGCAGTAAGTAAAGTAACTGTTATTACCCTTAGCTCTGGGCCCTTATTTATAAAAGTAAGAGTGCAACTCTAGCATCAGTTTAGCCTTTTAGATAGTAATGAATACAATTGCATGGGCAGGGGAGACCTGATCTTAGATCAGCACTCCTACTCAGATGTACTTTATGATTACAGGCTCGGTATGATTAGCTTCTTGTTGAGGACACAGGACAGGTTATTCCTCTACTTAATTTTGTCTGAAAAGTGAAGAGATACTGAGATACAGTGGAGATGGCATCCTGTAATGTCTCATTATCTATACTCCCGTCTCTGTTACTCTTACTAATCCCTTATCACTGAACAAGTCAGCGGAACTCCATCTCTGTTCTCTCTCTCCCTCTTTCTCTCACTCATTCCCTCTTTCAGTCTTATCTCTCTTTCTTTCTCTCTTTCTCTCACACCTACACACTCACCGCACGCACACACTCACGCACATGCACACACACCCGCACACACGCACACATACACCTTTTTCCCTTTGTCTTATCTCTGTCATTTAAATTCAATATTCAAACCTCCCTCCCTCTTTCTTCCTCCCTCCCTCTCTCTTTCTCTCCCTCCCTCCTGTTTATTGTCAAACAAATGAAGATACAGGGCTTGTGTTGTGCCCTTATGGCGATGCTACTGTCTCTGTCGCTGATCAATAAGGCATGTAATCATAGTCTGTCGCTCCACTCATCGATACTTGTGTGAACCAGCGCTCGCGCCGCACCCGAGAAGCTTAATATTAATATAGAAGTATACGTTTCTTTCTTCAAACATGCATACAACATTGTGTAAAATAATCATTAAGTTAAAAAATAAATAATTACCCACAATCCTCTAAAAACAGAGCCTTCCAATGAGTTCAGTCACTCAATTTTCTCTAGCTTTGGTTATAAAATATACTTATATTTTGAGCAACAATGTTTTGGTAAAATGTGTATAAATGTACCTCCTCTTTTTCTCTTCTCTTTTTCTCTTCTATTGCATCCTCTACCTCCTTCCTTTTTCTCTTGCCCTTTACTCTTTTATCCCATCTCCCACTCCTGTCTTTCTTTGTCCCTCATTTTCTCCTGTTGAGCCTGTCCGACATGCAGTGATTTCCTGAGCCTGGTGCAAGGCATCATGGACCTTCAGGAGCTGCTGGCCAAGATGACCCTGAAGGTGAGAGTGACCACCCATTAAAATAATTGCATTTTGACCTCTAACCTCAAACAAATGACCTTATATGTGATGTGGTGTGATGCTTTATGTCCCAACATTGTACCTGAGAGATCTTAGTCAGAGGTCATACAACACACACACACACAGGGTAGGTATGATTGGAGGTCACAGTGGTGTCATTAAATGGCAGCCATCTTGGCCCTGCGGGACACTAACAGGTGCAGAGCATTATGTTCCTCTCAGCACGACCCCCAACCATGTGTGTGTGTGTGTGTGTGTGTGTGTGTATATATGTGTCTGTGTGTGTGTGTGCGTGTACATGTGTGTGTGTGCTCATGTGTCCGTGTATGTGTGTGTGTGTGTGTGTGAAGCAAGGACAACCCACCAGCCAGCCCTGGGATTGGAGTCATCCCACTGTAAATAACCGCCTCCTCCTTCATTTTAATAGACCAAAATCCCAATTGGCACCCTATTCCCTATTTTGACTAGGGACAATAGGGTTCTAGTCAAAAGTAGTGCACTATACAGTGAGGGAAAAAAGTATTTGATCCCCTGCTGATTTTGTACGTTTGCCCACTGACAAAGAAATGATCAGTCTATAATTTTAATGGTAGGTTTATTTGAACAGTGAGAGACAGATTAACAACAAAAAAATCCAGAAAAACGCATGTAAAAAATGTTATAAATTGATTTGCATTTTAATGAGGAATATAAGTATTTGACCCCCTCTCAATCAGAAAGATTTCTGTCTCCCAGGTGTCTTTTATACAGGTAACGAGCTGAGATTAGGAGCACACTCTTAAAGGGAGTGCTCCTAATCTCAGCTTGTTATCTGTATAAAAGACACCTGTCCACAGAAGCAATCAATCAATCAGATTCCAAACTCTCCACAATGGCCAAGACCAAAGAGCTCTCCAAGGATGTCAGGGACAAGATTGTAGACCTACACAAGGCTGGAATGGGCTACAAGCCCATCGCCAAGCAGCTTGGTGAGAAGGTGACAACAGTTGGTGCGATTATTCGCAAATGGAAGAAACACAAAATAACTGTCATTCTCCCTCGGCCTGGGGCTCCATGCAAGATTTCACCTTGTGGAGTTGCAATGATCATGAGAACGGTAAAGAATCAGCCCAGAACTACACGAGAAGATCTTGTCAATGATCTCAAGGCAGCTGGGACCATAGTCACCAAGAAAACAATTGGTAACACACTACGCCGTGAAGGACTGAAATCCTGCAGCACCCGCAAGGTCCCCCTGCTCAAGAAAGCACATATACAGGCCCGTCTGAAGTTTGCCAATGAACATCTGAATGATTCAGAGGAGAACTCGGTGAAAGTGTTGTGGTCAGATGAGACCAAAATTGAGCTCTTTGGCATCAACTCAACTCGCCGTGTTTGGAGGAGGAGGAATGCTGCCTATGACCCCAAGAACACCCTCCCCACCGTCAAACATGGAGGTGGAAATATTATGCTTTGGGGGTGTTTTTCTGCGAAGGGGACAGGACAACTTCAACGCAACAAAGAGACGATGGACGGGGCCATGTACCGTCAAATCTTGGGTGAGAACCTCCTTCCCTCAGCCAGGGCATTGAAAATGGCTTGTGGATAGGTATTCCAGCACGACAATGACCCAAAACACATGGCCAAGGTAACAAAGGAGTGGCTCAAGAAGAAGCACATTAAGGTCCTGGAGTGGCCTAGCCAGTCTCCAGACCTTAATCCCATAGAAAATCTGTTGAGGGAGCTGAAGGTTTGAGTTGCCAAACATCAGCCTTGAAACCTTAATGACTTGGAGAAGATCTGCAAAGAGGAGTGGGACAAAATCCCTCCTGAGATGTGTGCAAACCTGGTGGCCAACTACAAGAAACGTCTGACCTCTGTGATTGCCAGCAAGGGTTTTGCCACCAAGTACTAAGTCATGTTTTAAAGAGGGGTCAAATACTTATTTCCCTCATTAAAATGCAAATCAATTTATAACATTTTTTTAATGATTTTTTTTTGTTATTCTGTCTCTCACTGTTTAAAGAAACCTAACATTAAAATTATAGACTGATCATGTCTTTGTCAGTGGGCAAACGTACAAAATCAGCAGGGGATCAAATACTTTTTTCCCTCACTGTATAGGGAATAGGGGGGCATTTGGGGCACAGGCTGTCTGACCTCCCTGCTTATACAGCAACGCAGCGGGTAGAAGTGGCACTTTCCTCCCCACGTGGCTGTGAACGAGGGAGGGAGGGATGGATAGAGGGGTGGAAGGGAAGAATGTGATGGAGGTTGTGGATGAATAATTGCTAACCTCTTTGTCCCCGGCTGGCTGTATAATATGCAGTGTCAGGGAGTGTGCGCTGAGACTAGCTGTTCCATGCATGAATTAGCAGTG
Organism: Coregonus clupeaformis; assembly: GCF_020615455.1. NCBI lineage: Eukaryota > Metazoa > Chordata > Actinopteri > Salmoniformes > Salmonidae > Coregonus > Coregonus clupeaformis. The sequence continues at coordinate 20,289,465 of NC_059206.1, forward strand.
GCAGTGTGTGTGTGTCTGTGTGTGAGAGAGAGAGATAGAAGAGGTTGCAGATGAGCTTAGTCAGAGCCTATATGCATGTTTTGTTCTGTTGATGACATGAAATGGATGACACACACTTTTCGACAATCTTGTAGCATGTCATATCATGCCTTGAGTATACTGTAGTGTATTTTCGTACGTCTTCATCATATTTTC